>NC_090265.1:27070776-27371610 GCF_040414725.1 Anabrus simplex | reverse complement strand
CATTGACTTGAGGTTTTAACCCAGTATGAAGGAACATTTTATCTTATCGTTATCATCATAAATGCTTTTTATTTTATTTATGCCAATTAGATTTTAAGCTGGATTATGTTACATAATTACAGCAGTAATAAACAAGTATTGGAAGGTGGGATTCTCTATTCAGACTAACTTAACTAACTTTAGTAGCAACAGAGCGTGAATCAGGATGGGTTTTACAGTACCCATGATTAGTACCACTGCATGCGGAAGAGCACGGGCTTACGTTGCCTGTGATTAGTACCCACCATGGGATAGTACGAGTCCCTGTGATTAGTACACCTATGTGAGGAACACCATAGGTTTGCGTTGCTTGTAAGTGGCGTTGCAATGTGAGAAGTACATTACTTGTGAGTAGTACCATAATGTATGGAATACCGCGAGTCTATGCTACTTTTGATTAGTACCACAACACGACTAATACCATGGTTCCTGCTTTACTAACGATAGGAACCATTATGAGGGGTCAGTGACCTGCATTGACCCCTTTAGACAACAAACATCATTGATTCAGGATAGCTGCCTCTGTGGATCAGCGGTAGAGTGTCGGCCTCCGGATCCCAAGATAGCGGGTTCAAACCCGGCAGAGGTAGTCGGATTTTTGAAGGGCGGAAAAAAGTCCATTCGACACTCCATGTCGTACGATGTCGGCATGTAAAAGATCTCTGGTGACACATTTGGTGTTTACCCAACAAAATTCATTAAATCTCAGCCATAGACGCCCAAGAGAGTTTCGGTTTACTCGGTCTGCCACCTAGTGGGGGCCTAGAGTAAAACGGAACGTCGAAATTGACGAGCAGACAGCCAGATGGCGTCAAATTGAAATGTCTGCACACGGTAGCTGAGGCCATACGATTATTATTATTATTATTATTATTATTGATTCAGGATTATGCTTTAGAAGCAGTCCCTTGGTCAGTAATACTATTGTTTTACGATAGTTTCTGGGAATGTAGGGCATTGCAGGTCCGATCCACTGATTGTTTTAAATTCTTATTCATCTATTCATTCATCATCATCATGTATTGAATTCTGGTCAATGTATGATTTCGGACTTTTAAATTGTCATTACATTTCATACCATTAGGAGCCGATGACCTAGTTGTTAGGGCCCCTTTAAACAACAAGCATCATCATCATGAAAATTAGTTTAGAACAATGCAGTATCTGTATTCAGAACGATGGGCAGAATTCTCAACAGCTGCTTTGATGAAAGGCAAGATCTACATTCAACTAAATTCATAATTTAGGCCTACCATAATGAAACTGAAGCCTGCGTGCGCTGCTGCAGCTTACCAGTGAGTCTCGCAATGGATTGCCGGCAGTGTCTTCCCCCAGCATCCTCTGTATGGTGTGGTAACTTACTGCTGCCTCTCCCTGTATATAGGCTGTAATAGACTGCAAGAAATAATCTTTCTAATGGTGAAAGAATTACTGAAATCGGTTGAGTGGCCTCTAACAAATTTCTATATTTTATTGGTATAGATTAGTATTCTTTAAATTTTTCATTATTGCAGAGTGAGAACAGCTTGAAATATCTGTCCAATTTATTCTAGGAATCCCAGATTTTACAAACCAAAAAGTGGAAAACTTAAAGATTGTTAGTTACTTATCCTTAAATCTGCACTTCTGGTTGGACTACTGAGTTTAGCATATCATCATCATCATTTCCCAACTCCAGTTTCCCGGGTGTGGTGTACAAGCGCTCACCATCTCCTTCTGATCCAGTACATCCTCCCATTTGTATCCTCTCCCCTCCACATCTGATGTTGCAGTCTCTATCCAACGTTTTCTTGGTCTTCCCTGTGGTCTTCTTCCTACGAGATTAAGGTCAAAATATTTTCTGGCAGGTCTTTCCCTATTCATTCTCATTATGTGCCCATACCACTGAAGTCTTGAGTTTCTTTATGACACTGATAATAGGAACCTCAATACCAGCTACTTTCCTATTTACTTCATTTCTGATCTTGTCCTTTCTGGTTGTTTGGTTCATGGTTTTAATGAATCTCATTTCAGTTGCTTTGATTCTACTGAAGTCTTTGTTTAGTAGGGTACATGTGTCTAAACCGTACGTGAGGATTGGT
Organism: Anabrus simplex; assembly: GCF_040414725.1. Taxonomy (NCBI): domain Eukaryota; kingdom Metazoa; phylum Arthropoda; class Insecta; order Orthoptera; family Tettigoniidae; genus Anabrus; species Anabrus simplex. The sequence goes on along the minus strand of NC_090265.1, from coordinate 27,369,490 downwards.
ACGAAGTAAGTGTGGTACATGATTGTTTTTGCTTTCTGTGGTATTTTGCCGTTTCAGAGGAGATTTCTGACTTGACTGTAGAAGTTCGATGCTTTCTGTGTCCTGCTGAGTATTTCCTGCCTAACAGTGTTGTCTTTTGATATTGTGCTTCCGAGGTACTTGAAGTGGGAGGCTGATTCGATTTTTTCTCCTTCCAGAAATATATTTGAGCTTGTTCCTTCCCTGTTGATGGTCATTTCCATTGTCTTTGTTTTGCTCATCTTCAGTCCAAAATTTTTGAATGTGTTGTTCCATTCATTAAGTTTCTTCTGAACTTCAGCTTCTGTCTCTCCCCATAAAAGCACATCATCAGCAAATACCAGGGCATTTGGTTCATTGTCCATTTTCTTGATAGATTTGATGACCTTGTCCATTACTATTACGAACAGGAGTGGTGACAGAGCACTTCCTTGTTGGACACCTCTCTTTGTTTCAAACCATTTTGATCGTCCGTTGCCTATCTGGACACAGCAGTAGCACTTCTGGTATAGCATCTTGACTTTGTCAATTAAGTACTTTGACACCTTTAGGTCTTCCAGACATTCACATATCTTGTTTCGAGGAACACTATCATATGCTTTTTCAATGTCCACAAATGCATCACAAGATTTCTTCTGTATTCCCAGTACTTTTCTGTCAGCATCTTTACTGCAAAGATAAGATCCACAGTACTTCGACCTTTCCTGAACCCGTGTTGTTCTTCCTCAAACAAAAGTTCCACTATCTTCCTAAGTCTTGTTTCTATGATCTTTTCCAGCAGCTGCAGTGAGTGTGACAACAGCGTGATGCCTCTGTAATTTCCACATTTCCGTCGGTTGCCCTTTTTGAACAGTGGGATGATGACTCCTTTACTCCAATCTTCTGGAATTTTGTTACTTTCCCAAATCACTGATAACACTATATAGCCAATTCAAGCCTGGTATTCCAGCTGCCTTTATCATGTCTGAGCTGAGATCATCAAAGCCTGGGGACTTCCCATTTCGCATGCTCTTTAGTGCTGTTTCTACCTCAAGCCATGTTAATGGGTATTTGTTGTTTTTGGCTTCATCTACACTACAATCATTGGTGGTGGTGTTGCCCCCATCTCCATTTAACAGCATGTTGAAGTACTTCTTCATTTCATCCTGATCCCTTCCTCTGTTTGTACTAAGCTACCATCATCTGTTTCCAGTGCAAGGATGTTTATATTTTCATTTCTTTTACTGATTACTATTTTGTATAGTAGTTTCCTACTTCCTTGACAGTCTTCCTCTATCCTTGTAATAAAGTCATCCCAGCACTTTTCCTTTTCTTCCTGAATCAGTCTTTTTACAGCCAGTTTCTTTTTCTGGTATTCCTGTGCTAGTTGTTCAATTTCCAATTCATTTCGTCTATCATCTGTTTTCTGTTTTTCGAGGTCTAATTTTCTTTTCACTATATTTCTATCTTTTACTGCTGTCTTCACTCGGTCATTCCACCAAGGTGTTTCCTTCTCTTTTTGTGTGGCACTTGTTTTTCCACAAATTTCCGTGGCTTCTTTTACAAGGGTTTCTTTGAATAAGGACCATTCTTCTTCTACTCCCCCTTTCTCAGTTTTGGATAATTTAGCTGTTACCTTTGCTTCATAGTTTCCTTTATTCTCCATGTCCTTCAACAGCCATGTCGTAATTTTTGGCATTTTCTTTTGTTTAATTTTGGGTACATGAACATCTTTTAGGTCAGCGATTAATAGCCGATGGTCGCTATCTAGGCACTCGCTGGGTATGACTTTAACATCTGTAACATACTGACCCGCTTTTCTATCAGTGATGATGAAGTCGATCATAGTCTTGAACTTTCCATCCCAGCTGTATCTCATTATTTTATGGCTGTCCCTCTTCTGATACCATGTGTTCTGGATGATTAAGTTGTTTCGCACACAGAAATCAATCAGGTTCTCTCCTTCAGAGTTTGTTACCATAGCCATGGGGGCCAACGATGTTTTCACAGTCTAGTCTTTCTTTACCAACTTGGGCATTCAGATCACCCATAATGATTGTGTTCTCCTCTGTTATTTGTTCCTCAAGTTCAATAAGGAATTGCTCTTTCTCTTAGCATAGACGTTCCTTTTTCTGAAACCTGAGCTGAGACTGTGTTTAATACACCCTTGTATCTGAGATAAGTGTATGATTTTTCAAGAAATCCTCTTAGTCATCGATGTGATGTTAACATGCTCTTAGTATATCAACGACCATTCAATTTATATTGTTAACATTGATTCTTTCATGGCCCGTACTTGTACACATGATTTGGGCTTATGCCATGTCAAGAAAACAAGGTGAAACTCTTTACGTTTTGCAGAGAAGTTTGCTCCATGTCTTCAGAAGAAAATCTTGACTGTCCACTGGAACTGGCATCAAGGAACACCAAAGAAATATCCGTCTCAACCAGCCAGACAAGTCGGCAATAGCTGAGCACGCCCTGTCGTCGGGTCGTGATGTCATGTTCCAAGATCTCCGAGCTCTTACCCACACTGAACACAACAGGTCTAGGATTATACAGCAAGCTGTGGAAATACATAAAAATCCTAACAATTTCAACAGAGACACTGGCTATCAATTAAGTAATATGTGGTTGCCAGCCATTAAGGATTTATGTCGAATATTCTCTTCCCTGTCCTTTCTATATTTTTATTTCGTTTTGGTGTTTCCCTAATTCGTACATTTGTCATCACCAGATTGTTCATGCAAGCTATGTGTACACCAGTTATGCCCCCTGCTCCTCTCACACCATCTCACATCATTCTCTGGTTTTCTCCACTACTTTCTTTTTATTCTTCAGCTCCCTTCTCTTCTATCCTGGTGTCTTTCATTGCATTTTATTTTATTAGTTTCTATTAATTTCTTTTACCACATTTGTCCCCGATTTGTCTGATGTCTTCTCTGTTACTCCTCACGTGCACACGGTGTGATGAACATCTTAATTGGAGCTTGATGCTGTCATCAATCCTACTTGGAGCGCTGTGCCAGCATACAGCGAGCCACCTGGTGACGAATGAGCGCAGTACCACTACAGATCCAACGGTAAAGCAATCTTAAATTCAAACCCTCATTATTGTAAAAGGCAAAGATCTGTTTATGGCTTTTCTTGACGTTGATAAGGCATATGGCAGCATTGCAAGAGAGAAGATATGGGAATGCCTGAGAAAAAGGAATGTTCCAGAGGGACTGGTGAGGAAAGTTCAGATGCTGTATGAGAACTGTACCAGCTGTGTGCGATTGGGTGACGGACATTCATCCTGGTTCAAGACCGAAAGTGGAGTCCAGCAAGGCAGTGGTGCACTGTCCCCATTATTGTGGATGACATAATGAAGAACATCAAGAAAATCTCTGGTGAACTCAATGCAATGGCCTTTGCTGATGATGTTATGATCTGGAGAGAAAGTGAGGAACAAGTACAGTCAAGACTCAGTGAATGGAAGGTTAAGTTTCAGGAGTTCAATCTCAAGATAAGCGAACTCAAAACAGTAGTGATGGCAATAAACAGAGAGGGATGACCAGCAAACATCATGCTAGGAAACATCCACTAGAAAGTGTGGAAAGTTTTACGTACCTCGGCACTGTAATATCTCGAGATACACTAACCACTAAGGAGGTGGCAAATGGAGTGCAGAAGAGCTCTCACTTTTACCAGCAAGTATGCCATTTGCTTTACGTCGCACCGACACAGATAGGTCTTATGGCGACGATTGGATGGGAAAGGCCTAGGAATGGGAAGGAAGTGGCCGTGGTCTTAATTAAGGTACAGCCCCAGCATTTGCCTGGTGTGAAAATGGGAAACCATGGAAAACCATTTTCAGAGCTGCCGACAGTGGGGTTCGAACCCACTATCTCCCGATTACTGGATACTGGCCGCACTTAAGCGACTGCAGCTATCGAGCTCGGTCCAGCAAGGTATGAACACTCCTCTGGAATCCCAAAATACCAACAAAATCAAAGCTGGTCATGTTCAATCAGTACTTCATACCAATCTTAACCTATGGTATTGAAACCTGCACCCTCACTAAGAAAGACTCATCGAGATTGCAGGCATCCGAGATGAAGTTCCTTAGGTTCACAATTCAAAAAACCAAACTGGACAAGTTATGAATGATCTGGTAATAAAGGAAGCTGGGATTGAGACATCATTTTTAGATCGGGTCAGCATGTCCAGACTGAGGTGGTTTGGGCATGTAATGAGGATGAAGCCTACAAGGACAGCATACGTTAACTTGGAACAACATGTGGCAGGGAAACGGATGGTGGGAAGACCAAGAACCCACAGAATGGACATTGCAGTTCAGGAAAGGACATTGGAGGATGTCATTAACAACAGAACTTATCTCAATAAGACAGAATGAATGAGGCTTGCCAACAGTACCCGGGAAACTGGAGCTGTAAAATGATGATGATTGTTATTGTAAAAGACTTCTTCGTGAACAGTTGGTGCAAAGTTCTCTGAAAAACGTAAAGAGTTTCACCTTGTTTTCTTGACACGGTATAAGCCCATAACATGTCTACAATTTTATAGTGTCCAAATTGCAGTGGGACGGGAAGGTAAGCACTCAGCAGTTGCATTAATTCCTTGAGATACAAAATCAGATTTCTTTCCTCTATCCATGTATGTAAAACATAACTGTTTTCATTAATTGAAAATCAATTTCTTGTCTGTCATAAAATGGAGAGACCTCTGTACATCACTCTACGAGTAGGATTTCTTTAAAAATGTCCCTGAGAAGCAAGCGGGATCTTCATATGGATTCTATAAATTTTTTAGTGATCTTTGGTGAGAGATTCAAAGTGGCCAGATCGTTTAAGGCGTCAAGTCTACATGGTTTGCCATAGTGGTTAGTCGGTTCGAGTCCCGTTCGTGGAAAAAAAAATTCATCAGATGTTGGTCAGCAGGGTAGGAGAGGTGGTGGTGTGCAATTTCTAGTCACTTTTTTTTTTAGAATTGGCTTGACGTAGCACCTTATGGTGACGATGGGATAGGAAAGGCTTAGGAATGGGAAGGAAGCAGCCGTGGCTTTAATTAAGGTACAGCCCCGGCATTTGCCTGGTGTGAAAATGGGAAACCACGGAAAACCATCTTCAGGGGGCTGGAACCCATTATCTCCCAGATGCAAGCTCACAGCTGCGCACCCCTAACTGCACAGCTAACTCGCCTGGTGTTTCTAAGGTTAAAAATTAAATAATTGAAAAAGAGGTTCAACCTATTCAATACATAAAAGAAAGAAATGTAGTGATTACATTCTTATTTAATAGTAACTATAAATGGGACCGGTTTCGACCCTAGTCCAGGTCATCGTCAGCCTAAAAACATGTAAAACAATGCATATGAAAAAGAAAAAGATTAAGTGAACTCTGGATCGGTATACAGTGAAACATAAAATAACGATGGGGGTAGAAATTGTGAGTCACTTAAAAGAAAACAGTACGTAATATTAAGAATGGTAGTATGGCACACGCAATGATAGGCGAAGTCTCACAATGTTTATGAATATTGGAGAACGGTCAAATGGGTCAGTTTCCACACACTGTCAGGCACAAAGTCACAACACAATCAAATAATATATGAAGATCATGAATAACTTGAAGTAGCAGACGAATAGATTTGTAGAAGCAAACCGCCAGCTCCCGGTGATCAGCGCGGCACATTCAAGGTCATGCGCTGCGGTCTCGAAGGCCAAAGTAGAATGGAGAATATCCTGAAGGTCCAGTATTTGTCTCGGTTGCGGGAAGTTAAGTACGTATATATAGAAATATACAACGCAAATCAGTATAATTGAATGAGTACTTGTGCTCCTGCTAAGTTCTTGGAAAACAGTTGACTCGAAAAAAAAGTTGTAAAGAGAAAAAAATATAGTAAAAAGCGCAATATCGGAAAACAAATGAAAACTTATATGCACAGTGCGCTATTTTTTAAATTGAAAAAATTTTAGGTCATGATTGAAGTAGTCGAAGTTGGCGCAAGACAAGAGTTAAAATTTGAAAGAGGAGAACCGAAATGAAGGTCGATGTTTTTTTTTTTTATATATATATATATATATATAATAGAGAAGGTAGAATAAATTAACAGAGGAAGAGTGATAGTGAAATAAGAGAAAGAATAAAAGAAATTGAAGTTAGATGGTATTGAGGAAGGATAAGATAGGGAAATGAAGGAGGGGTAGTTTAGGGTGGGTTATTGGAGGTAGAAAATGTGGGTGGGAACTTTGTAAGGTATGGAAAATAGAATTGGGGTTTTGGAATTTGGAATTTTTGAGAAGAAGAATGAGGAAGTCAAAAAGGATATTGGGTTTTTCAGAAATGTCGTTTAAATTGAAATTAGGGTTGAAGTACTGGTCAAGGTGGATAAAGCAATTTTCAGTAATGTTTAAGAGGGGGCCTTTGTTAATGATTTTAAGTATATTCATGTCATTGTCAATACTGGTGAAACTATGCTTGGAGTCTTGTATGTGCTGTTGTATTTAATGGCGTTAACATGTTCAGAGTACCTGATATTGAAGTGTTTCTAATCACTAGATGTGTGCCGAAAGGCTGGATTAATTCTACGTTGGATAGTGGTGAAAAGCTGAATTAATTAAACATGCTGGATAGTGACAGCCATTTGTCTTGGGTCTGGTTAGTTACAAAACCATTGCATTATGCACTACAAGACATTTGGTCTCTTTTACAAATTTCAAGTTCCTTATGGGAGAAAGAAATCCCATTGAGGTTTCGAAAGGTTTTTAGCTACCTCTGAGTGAGTGTCTAATAGCTTTTTGTTAAGGTGTGTTTTCTTTCTGTATAAAATTTTGTTTTTGATCCATATTTTCTTCTTCTTCTTAATCTGTTTACGCTCCAGGGTTGGTTTTTCCCTCAGACTCAGCGAGGGATCCCACCTATACCGCCTCAAGGGCAGTGTCCTGGAGCATGAGATTTTGGGTCAGGGGATACAACTGGGGAGAATGACCAGTATCTCGCCCAGGCGGCCTCACCTGCTTTGCTGAACAGAGGCCTTGTCAGGGGATGGGAAGATTGGAAGGGATAGACAAGGAAGTGGCCGTGGCCTTAAGTTAGGTACCATTCCGGCATTTGCCTGGAAGAGAAGTAGGAAACCACAGAAAACCACTTCAAAGATGGCTGATGGCTCTACTCAGTTGACCTGAGGCTGAGTGGACCCCGTTCCAGCCCTCGTACCACTTGTCAAATTTCGTGGCAGAGCCGGGAATCGATCCCGGGCCTCTGGGAGTGGCAGCTAATCACACTAACCACTACACCACAGAGGCAGACGATCCATATTTTATTGGTTTTAAGTTGAATTTTATTTATCTGGAGTGTAGATCTGTGTTTTTTAAAAGTAGATTTCAGAAAATTGGGAGTTAGATTATTGGTTATGCATTGTTTGAGAAAGTTAATATCTTTTCCAATTTTGGAGATCTTAGTTTTTAGGCCTAATTATAAATAAGTCTTTTTTTCTTGAAATAAGTTATGAATTTTATTATGGTCCGTATTGACACCTGATCGTTATCAAAGGGTACAGAAGGGTCCACCTATTCAATACCATTCCTTATGGGAATCAAAATCTGTATCTGATGGTATTTTTTTTGTAAAAGAAGAGACCAAATGTTTCATTGTGCATTGCCTGTGTCTCAAAGTAGCCTGTGCAGTGGCCTCCGCTACATGCACAAGCCATGCATCTTGATAGGTAGATGTGCTAGTTACCAACTGATGAGCCCATATTGGCACATTGGGGCAGAATGTTGGCAACCAAAAACGAGTTCGCTGGAAAATTTATGATTTCCAATAATGGACCAATTATACTGGCATCTTGTTTTGATACAGTGGACTATAGAAGTATTGATAAGACTTGATGTATTGTTGACATTATAATAAGCTGTTGGGCTTTTGCCATGTAAGGAAACAAGGCAAAATTCTTTACGTTTCACAGAGAACTTTGCTCGACATCTTTAGAACAAAATCTTGTCTGTTCACAAGCAAGTACCGTGGGTCTTTAGTAAGTGGTACTCTTGTTGATCAATAGATGGCTGGCTCACTGCGCACTAGCCTTCCGAGTGTGAAGTGGCGACACCATCTTAGCTCCAAATGAGAGGTTGCTGGTTCCATTGTATGTGCATGCAAAGTAAACAGCAAGATCATCAGATGAATCGAGGAAGAATGTGGTAGAAGAAATCAAAAAAAAAAAGTTCAACGAAAGACTGATGGGATGGAAGAATAGAGCCGAAGATGGAAAGAAGAGGAAATTGGGTGTGGGTTGGGGACAGGTGGAAGGAGGACAAACCATGACAAGGTTGGAGACACAGGAGTGAAAAGAAGTGAGAATAGTACCGTAATAGGTGTATGCAGGTTATGAAAGTATGACACATAGCGCATATCCTAGACTGAACCATCTAGTGATGAGAGTACAAATTTGGGAAGCATCGAAACAAAATTATAGTAGTGAAAGGACAGGGAAGAGAACTAGCTATGTAAATCCCTGATGGCTGGCAACTACAAATTACTTAATTGATAGCCAGTGTCCCTGTTGAAATTGTTAGGATTTTTACATATTTCCACAGCTTCCTACATAATCCTCAACTACTATCTGAGGATTCAATCAGCTCTCTGGGGTTGAAGACAGAGTTTCATTGAACTTTCTGTGCGGAGACATGTAGTCAGCATACTTCCCAACAAGTTGTAGTCCAAAACTGTTTTAAATCCTGCCCTCTTTTGTTTTCTGTTAAAGGAATTTAGTGCTGTATTGAGGTAGCTTGCCATTGCAGAATGACTGGCCCCACAAGTCCTGCCTTTCTTAACATTTAGACAGCTCCCTCTGTGGATCAGATCACGAGTTCAAACACAACAGTGGTAGTCAAACGTTTGAAAATACCACTCCACATTCCATGTTGTATGATGATGGCGCTGGGCTGAGCGACTCAGACGGTTAAGGCACTCGCCTTCTGACCCCAACTTGGCAGGTTCGATCCTGGCTCAGTTTGGTGGTATTTGAAGGTGCTCAAATACGTCAGCTTTGTGTCGGTAGATTTACTGTTACTTAAAAGAACTCCTGTGGAACTAAATTACGGCACCTCAGCATCTCCGAAAACTGTAAAAAAGTAGTTAGTTGGACGTAAAGTCAATAACATTATTATTACTATTATTACGATGTTGGCTTATAAAAGATCTCTGATGACACATTTCGTGCTTACTCGACAAGATTAATTGAAACTCAGCCATAGATCGGCCAGCAGAGGACCAGTTTATTCAGCTGTCTGGCAGAGTGAAGCAGAACGTCGGTAATAATGTGCAGGTAGCTTAAACAGCCACTGGTGACTTTCGCCCTTGTTTTGCCACAAGCCTGTGCTCGTACCCCTTCGTGCCCTTTCGCCATTGTTTTGCAACGAGTCTCTGCTCATACCTCTTCGTGCCCTGAGCTTGAAGGTCATTCCTCTTTCCACACCAGTCATAAGATATCGATGAATCCAGGTTGTCACTGTAAATAACGACTGCAACTCAACCTGCAAATATGATTTGGTTTAATGCACCAAAGAAAATTGGTTTTGTTATTATAATTAGTGGAGCCTCCGTGGCTCATGTGGCAGCGCACCAGCCTCTCACCGCTGGGTTCTGTGATTCCAATGCTGGTTACTCAATGTGAGATTTTCCCTGTCTCCTTTCATTCCAGCAACACACTCCAGTATCATTTGATTTCATCTGTCAGTCATTAATCATTCCCCAGAGGAGTGCGACAGGCTTCGGTAGCCGGCACAATTCCTGTCCTCGCTGCTAGATGGGGCTTCATTCACTCCATCCCTGACCTGATCGAATCTCTGGAAACAGGCTGTGGATTTTCATTATAATTACTATTACTGAATTAATAATCACAATTATAACTGAAATACTGTATGTCTTTGTGTCTAACCGGCAAATAAGGCGAGAAACCAACTGCGACACACTTTCACCATGGCACTGAAGGTGCCCAGCCTGGACAAGTTTGTTGTTGAAGTGCTGCAGTCAATAGTGGCGTAAATCAGAAACAATGAAGACGTTTTTTTGTATGTACTATGTATCATTTCAATTCTTTGGCGCTAGATAGCAATCGTATCTTTACTGACATGTTACGGGAATCTGGTGGATTTAGATTGTTGGTAGAAAATACAAATTGTATAATAAGGAATACACTCGATTTTTTCTTTTTTCCGTATGTTGCTGGCAGCAGCACTGGCAACATAGACGTCACACCCCTGCATAACAGTGATAGTATTAATTTGATGTGGTTTATGTGTTCTGGTGGTATCTGAGGTTGTATTAAGTGAATTAAAGTATTACCTGTATTAAATGAAAGGGCATCTTTGAAGGCTGCAGTGAGTAAAGGAGTTCCTAGTATCCTCTGTAGAAGTCAAGATGACAAAGATGACAACTTGTTAACAACGGCCTGTACAGGTAACTTGAGCTTTAGGCGATGATTGCCTCGTTGTATTTCCCCATAAAGCATTAGTCAACACTTGTGGGTGTCTTTCCTTGCTTTGAAGAGACAAGAGCACATCTATCAGCGAACAACTTGGCCATTTCCTTGTCTTGGTTGTAATTGTTAAAATGTGCTAATAATTTGGTGGCTGAATCATTTTAAAGATAGGAGTTTAAAATAAGCAGTGTGATTGGAACAGAATTAAAATACTTGTGTAGTGTTATGCCTGCAATAGTAATGTTACCGTTCAAGGGAGGAATCATTGTGGTTTTGATGAGCTAAATAATGATATAGTCAACCACTGTAATTTTGTTTTGTTTAAACTGCCACATGAATATGTCAACATCTGTCATTTCAAACAGTCAAGTGTCATGTGGGTAAACTGTGGACTTGGCTCTGAATTCCCTTCATGCAAAGTAGAAGTGATAGTAGATATATTGTAATAGAAGTGCAGAAAGGACTCTATTGCAAAATGACTAGGCTATGAAACTTGAAGTTCTCCAATGGTCATTTTCATAAGTGTGTTACACCAGAGAAACGGAACAGAGGAGGATGACAAGGGAGTGTATGGAGCAATTACTACTACAAAACAATGTTTTCATTCCATACCTTGGAGGGGTACAGCAGGCCTCTTTTCTCAGGCCAAGGAGATTTACAGTTGGAGATTTGGAGAGGTGAAGGTGATGTGAGGGGATTGGCTGCAGTGGCCTGTCCCGGCATTCACCTTCGTGTGTGGAGAACCATTCTCCGACATCCGACGATGGGGACCAGCCCCTGCCTGTCTCCTGAATGCAGAGCTGTCTATCAGCCTACTCTCTATCCATCAATGTATGGAGCTCCTTAATGTTCACAAAATCGTTCTGTTCCATTTTCTTCAAACTAAAGTGCTTACTTTGCCTACATTCCTTAACTAAGGTTGTAGGTTGCTGTTGTGCTGACATTCCTCAGATAATACAGAATACGTGAACCTACTTCTGTTGGGTCCCTTTATGCTGTATCTTCACTAGTGATGTGCGCGAGTAACGCTTGGACTCGCGAGAATCGAGTCTGTCGAGTCCAAGCCTCGCCGAGTAACCCGTGCGAAGTACTCGAGTCTCCACGGTGACGTCACGACTCGTAACTGCGACCTGTTGCCGAGCAGTCGGAAGAAATGCCCCAATCATTAAGTACTATTACAACAGCTACGTAAATGATGACCATAACATGAAACCGCGAGTGTAAGACCGTAACATATTTGTTTCGAAATGCCATTCGTTTAGTTTGTCACACAATGACATTATTCCTTTTCTCTTTGTCTATATTTAGTTGGGCTCGTTCCTTACAGCACCACTGTAGCGTAACGGGCAGTGTTATTAACTCCATCGTTGGAAACGTGGGTTCGAATCCCGGTGCCGCCAGAAATTTTAGAATGTCAGGACGGCTGGCATGTGATTTTAATGGTACATGCAGCTCACCTGCAATGGGGGTTTTCCCCGAAAGGAGCTGCACCACCTCGGGATGAGGATACGAGTTTGCATATTTGCATTATATCGCCCAGTAGATTAGCCTTTGGTAACTTGAGATACGGAGTAAAGATTAGGAACATGATTTAACTATTCATTGTACGCTTCCTTCCCTCTTCCTTGTCTATCCCTCCCAATCTTCCCATCCCCCACCAAGGCCCTTGTTCAGCATAGGTGAGGCCGCCTGGGCAAGGTACTGATCATTCTCCCCAGTTGCATCCCCCGACCCATTGTCTCAAGCTCCAGGACACTGCCCTTGAGGAGGTAGAGGTGGGATCCCTGGCTGAATCCGAGGGAAAAACCAACCCGCGAGGGTAAGCAGATTAAGAAACAAAGCAATCTAGCTGTATCCCTATTTCTTCTTCTTCTTCTTAATCTGCTTACCCTCCAGATTCGGTTTTTCCCTCGGACTCAGCGAGGGATCTCACCTCTACCGCCTCAAGGGCAGTGCCCTGGAGCTTCAGACTCTGGGCCGGGGGATACAACTGGGGAGGATGACCAGTACCTCGCCCAGGCGGCCTCACCTGCTATGCTAAACAGGGGCCTTGGCGGGGGATGGGAAGATTGGAAGGGATAGGCAAGGAAGAGGGAAGGAATCGGCCGTGGCCTTAAGTTAGGTACCATCCAGACATTTGCCTGGAGGAGAAGTGGGGAAACCACGGAAAACCACTTCCAGGATGGCTGAGGTGAGAATCGAACCCACCTCTACTCAGTTGACCTCCCGAGGCTGAGTGGACCCCGTTCCAGCCCTCGTACCACTTTTCAAATTTCGTGGCAGAGCCGGGTATCGAACCCGGACCTCCGGGGGTGGCAGCTAATCATGCTAAGAACTACACCACAGAGGCGGACCATCCCTATTTCACATTAAAAATATCTTAACACAGTCGCTTGTTATGTAGATTCATCTGAACACACTGTAGACAATTGGCAGTGCGAGACGCAAGGTTCGGTAAGGGGCGCAATGTTCACACAATTGTAGAGATCAGATATACCACACACAGCTTTTAAAGCTTTGCGGTCAGGTATTCTTTGTATAGTCACGAGCGTACAACCCTTTATAATATAAATAGATTAGTCGAAAATGTACGTTTGTCCTGCCTGATCTCTACAATTTCACGCTGTGCGCCGGTAAAATGAAATGGCGTATGGCTTGTAGTGCCGGGAGTGTCCGATGACATGTTCGGCTCGCCACATTCAGGTCTTTCGATTTGACACCGGTAGGCGCCCTGCTCGTCATAATGAGATGGAATGATGATGAAGACAACACACACACACACACACACACACACCCCCCGTGTCGGCAAAATTAACCAATGACGGTTAAAATTCGTGACCCTGCCGCGTATCGAACCTGCGACCCCTGTGACCAAAGGCCAGCACGCTAACCATTTAGCCATACAGCCGGACTGTAGCTCGTAAGCATCTGTGTCCATACATTCCTTAGTTTACGTTACAATATGGTTTTGTTGTGTAGGCCTATACATTCATGTAAATACGGCATAATGCACATCAGTTTGTATATTATATCACTGTGCATTATTTGGAAACAGGCCCAATACTTGTCCTTGGCCTACCTAAAATATTAAGCATCGTGTAGTTTCCATACACGGCTCGCAGATAACGCTGCCAGCGTCCTCGGCCTCGAGTCCGGACTCGAGTTTTTCGATCCCAGACTCGAGTCTTCGCGAGTCCACTCGCAGCCCATCACTAATCTTCACTCCACATGTACATGTACCCTTTATCATTTCTCTTTCTTTCCTTCGAATTTGTGTCACTGTTTACGTTCTCCTCGTGGCCGATGTTCTCCATGATACTACGCATGTCATGTGACTCAGAGAAAGCGAGGGATTGGTCATGAGGACTTGGCCCACTACGACACTACCCCCAGCGGCTAGTTCAATTTGGTTGATATTTTGTGTCCCTGTAGCACATATATGGGAAAACCTGGAGATTGCTCAGTTGAAGAGATAATACCTGAGTCAGACATGAACCTCCAGATGGCATTGACTCAGTTTTGATGGTTGGTAGATTTGGCCCACCATAGTTCTCAGCCCTTCATTTGAAAATAAATTTGAAAATAAGGGCACAGTGCTCAATAAAAAACATGTATGCACACGAACAGTTTTAACAGAGGAAAAGCTAGATGACATTGGTGCAAATCTTGAATGGTCACCAAATAAATCACTCACAAAATTAGCACAACAAGTAGGGGTTTTGCTTACCTCTACACACAGAGCTACAAAGCTGTTACACATCAAACCGTACAGGTTTACATGGGCCCATTGTTTAAAACCTGCTGTTCCAGTCACAAGAATGAGATATTGTGAGTGATGTCTTGCAGTACTGAATGATCGTTTATTTGACCCACAGCTTGTGTTCTTTTCGGATGAGGCCTGGTTTCATCTTAATTGTCGCGTGTGAACAGCCGTAACTCTCGCTACTGGTGTGCAGAAAATCCTAATGGTGTTTATTAAGTCCCTCATTATGAAGAATGACACTTCTAGTATATGAGGTAAGATTTCATTTAAGACTGTATACACACTTAAAGAAGGGCGGCCATGCGTGATGTAAGTTTGGGCTGAGGCAGCTGCTGTAGTGCAAAGCACAAAACACCATGCACTCGGTCTGGGTTCATAAGAGAGACCCTGTAGTTTAACCACAATCTAGTGAGTCGTTTGTTTTAATACGAACCTGCAACATTTAGGTTTAGTAAGAGTAGACTGTCCCGCTGCACAGGTAAAGTAAAGAGGCTGCCGGCATATCAAGAATTTGGAATGAAAAGGTACTTCTCCAAAACACCTGTTACTTTAGGCTACCCAACTTACCGAGCTGTATGTATCTAAAAAATGCTATACAACAGGGCAACCACCCTCTAAAATTAGGACACATTCAGATGTGACACAACTTGACATTCATCCATCATCTCAAGTGAAGAAAGGAGATAGGACTACACCAACCTACTTCATTTACAACTTAAAGCATGTATGTCTATTCCCTTGCAGTTCAGAACAACAGGTTTGAGGTGTTGGGACAAAATTTTTTCAAACATTACAGGGCAAATGGTAAAGCTTTATTACAAAATCTCTAATTAATTATAATTCACTTTTAGCAAAATATCACAGAGTAGTTAACAAGAACACATTTACGGAAGACAGGCCGGAACAACAAGGTTGTGCAAAACCCAGAAGCCCATCGAGTACGGTGGAAATATCAGTGGAGAAGACATATCAGAATGAACTGGAACAAATGGAGGAAGAGAGCCATCGGGATTGAGCATCAACTTCTTCCCATTCAGCAGCACTGACCTGAAACATGATACAAGCTTAAGAGGCAATGTGTTATCTCGTGGAGCTCCTTTGAGTATCTGAGAGAAGGAAACATCCACACAGATATAAATAAACAGACAAATACATTATGAACATATCTGAACTGAAAAGGTTCATAGCACTGCCTCAAATTATGCGCCCTTATTCCAGTACTTCTATTGAGCAGTTTAATAATAATTACAGATACAAATATTGTTTAAACCCTTCCAGCGCCAACAAGCAATACACTGTTCCTGCATGTGTTTGCTAAAAGTGCCAGGAGCTATAGAGCAATCCCTTGTTATATGCGATCAGATATAAGCTGATATAAGTACCAACATAGTTGGGGATGTGTGGGATCTGGTAAATGCAGCACGGATGAAATTTAAGAAAGCGGAGATTGTTATCAGTGGAATTCTGTGTAGGAGGGATTCTGACTGGAGGGTGATTGGGGATTTAAATGAGACTATGCAGTGGGTATGTGGGAAACTGGGAGTGAAATTTCTAGATCCTAATGGGTGGGTAGGAGAGAGGGATCTGCGCTCGGATGGCCTTCACTTAAACCGCAGTGGTACGTATAAGTTAGGAAATTTGTTTGGAAGGGTAATGGGGAGGTACATTTGGGGAAACAGGGTTGTCTAGGGAGCGGTAATAAGGGTACAGAGATCTGGAAGTCAAGTAGGGATGACATACAAATGTTAGTGTTGAACTGTAGAAGTATTGTAAAGAAAGGAATCGAATTAAGTAATTTAATACTTACCAGATATTGTAATAGGAGTTGAATCATGGCTGAGAAATGATATAATGGATGCAGACATTTTTCACGGAACTGGAGAGTGCATCGTAGAGATAGGATAGGAATGGTGGGGGGGTTTCATTCTGATGAAAGAAGAATTTGTAAGCTACGAAAAAAATAAGGATGAAAAACATGAAATTCTGGGTGTAAGGCTCATTTCTAAAGATAATAGGCAACTTGATGTCTCTCGAGTGTACAGACCAGGAAAGGGTAGCGCTGACATGGATTCAGAATTATTTGACAAGATAATCAGCTATGTGGGAAAGGAATGTGATTGTAGCGGGGGATCTGAATTTACCAAATGTCAGATGGGAAGGTAATGCGAACGACAGGAAGCATGACCAACAAATGGCAAATAAGCTAATATGGGAAGGACAGCTGATTCAGAAAGTGATGGAACCAACTAGAGGGAACAATATCCTGGATGTGGTGCTGGTAAAACCAGATGAGATCTATAGAGAAACCAAAGTAATAGATGGCATTAGTGATGATAAAGCTGGTTTGTCTTAGTCAAAAATAAATGTGTTAGAAAGGAAGGTCTTAAAAGTAGGACTATTAGGCAGTACCATACGCCTGATAAAACAGGCATGAGGGAGTTTTTAAAAAGTAACTATGATCGGTGGAAAAAAGTAAATAAAAATGTAAACAGTCTCTGGGATGGGTTTAAAGCAGTTGTTGAGGAATGTGAAAATAGGTTTGTACCTTTAAAGGTGCTAAGAAATGGTAGAGACCCCGCCTTATTAAAATAGAGAAGTAAAGAGACTAAGAAAGAGGTGCAGGTTGGAAAGAAATAGAGTCAGAAATGGCTGTGGAAGTAAGGAGAAATTGAAGGAACTTACTAGGAAATTGAATCTAGCAAAGAAGGCAGCTAAGAATAACATGATGACAAGCATAATTGGCAGTCATACAAATTTTAGTGATAAATGGAAGGGTATGTATAGATATTTTAAGGCAGAAACAGGTTCCAAGAAGGACATTCCAGGAATAATTAATGAACAAGGGGAGTGTGTACGTGAGGATCTTCAAAAGGCAGAAGTATTCAGTCAGCAGTATGTAAAGATTGTTGGTTACAAGGATAATGTCCAGATAGAAGAAGAGACTAATGCTAAAGATGTATTAAAATTTACATGTGATAACAATGACATTTACAATAAGATACAAAAGTTGAAAACTAGAAAAGTGGCTGGAATTGATAAGATTTATGGGGATACACTAAAGACAATGGGTTGGGATATAGTACCATATCTGAAGTACTTATTTGATTATTGTTTGCTTGAAGGAGCTATACCAAATGAATGGCGAGTTGCTATAGTAGTCCCTGTGCATAAAGGAAAGGGTGATAGATATAAAGCTGAAAATTACAGGCCAGTAAGTTTGACATGCGTTGCATGTAAGCTTTGGGAAGGCATTCTTTCTGATTATATTAGACATGTTTGTGAAATTAATAACTGGTTCGATAGAAGGCAGTTTGGTTTTAGGAAAGGTTATTCCACTGAAGCTAAACTTGTAGGATTCCAGCCAGATATAGCAGATATCTTGGATTCAGGAGGTCAAATGGACTGTATTGCGATTGACCTGTCTAAAGCATTTGATAGGGTGGATTATGGGAGACTACTGGCAAAAATGAGTGCAATTGGACTAGACAAAAAAGTGACTGAATGGGTTGCTATATTCCTAGAAAAGAGATCTCAGAGAATTAGAGTAGGCAAAGCTTTATCTGATCCTGCAATAATTAAGAGGGGAATTCCTCAGGGCAGTATTATTGGACCTTTATGTTTTTTTATATATATATAAAAACGAAATGAGTAAAGAAGTGGAATCAGAGGTAAGGCTTTTTGCAGATGATGTTATTCTGTATAGAGTAATAAATAAGTTACAAGATCGTGAGCAACTGCAACATGACCTCGATAATGTTGTGAGATAGACAGCAGGCAACGGTATGTTGATAAACAGGGTTAAAAGTCAGGTTGTGAGTTACACAAATAGGAAAAGTCCTCTCAGTTTTAATTACTGTATTGATGGGGTGGAAGTTCTTTTTGGGGATCACTGTAAGTATCTAGGTGTTAATATAAGGAAAGATCTTCATTGTGGTAATCACATAAATGGGATTGTAAATAAAGGGTACAGATCTCTACACATGGTTATGAGGGTTTTTAGGGTTTGTAGTAAGGATGTAAAGGAGAGCGCATATAAGTCTCTGGTAAGACCCTAACTAGAGTATGATTCCAGCGTATGGGACCCTCACCAGGATTACCTGATTCAAGAACTGCAGCTCTTTTTGTTCTGGGTGATTTCCAACAAAAGAATAGCATTACAAAAATGTTGCAAAGTTTGGGCTGGGAAGAATTGGGAGAAAGAAGACAATCTGCTCGACTAAGTGGTATGTTCTGAGGTGTCAGCGGAGATATGGCGTGGAATTACATTAGTAGGCGAATAAGTTTGAGTGGTGTTTTTAAAAGTAGGAAAGATCACAATATGAAGATAAAGTTGGAATTCAAGAGGACAAATTGGGGCAAATATTCATTTATAGGAAGGGGAGTTAGGGATTGGAATAACTTACCAAGGGAGATGTTCAATAAATTTCCAATTTCTTTGAAAATATTGAAGAAAAGGCTAGGAAAACAACAGATAGGGAATCTGCCACCTAGGCGACTGCCCTAAATGCAGATCAGTATTGATTGATTGATTGATTGATTGATTGATTGATTGATTGATTGATTGATTGATTGATTGATTTTATGAAGTTCATTTGGATAATTCAAACTGGTAGGACTTCTGCAGTCAGTCTGTGTGGCTTTGTGCGAGCACCACTCTGACAAGACTGCGTTATGTTGTACGTCATTCTCGCAGAAGTAGTAATCTTCCTTGTCCAAGTCTGCTCCAGTGCAAATGTTATTCGTATCCTCTGGTGGTGGTGGTGGTGGTGGTGATTATTGTTTTAATAGGAAGTACAACTAGGGAACCATCCTCCATTAACACTAATCAGAGGGAAAAATGGAAGGGATTTGACACTTCAAAAATGAAGATATTGGCCAAACGTTAGACAAGGGCCACAAAGGGTGTGAAAATGCAAGACTCCCTAGGATTTGCAACCTAATACCTTCGTGGTCCAAAAGAACAAGAGTTGACCAAGTGAGGTCGGATAGGATAGATGAAAGTAAGGAGCCTGACACAGGTAGGTGGAAGCAATGCTAGGACTCAGCTAAGGGCCCCGTGGTCGCCAACACGCTCCCTACTTCAGAGCTCTTGAGGCCCCTTTTGGTTACCATTTATGACAGGCAAGGGATACCGTGGGTGTTATTCTACCATCCCCACCCACATGGGGTTCATATCCTTCCTCTTCTTGAAGCACCATATCCAATTCCCCGTATGTTGGCAATCATTACATGTTACAAATTTCGCATTTGGTCCGTATTGAAATGTACGTCAATTTAAGATATTACCAAAATTTATTAGGATCAACCTATTCAATACAATAGAATTTACAAAATTAGGACTTACATCCTATTAAATTAAAATCTGAAGGGACATGTTTCGCCCTTTAAAAGGGCATCATCAGCCTTTTTACAGTCAAAGATAAAAATCAGGATCCTGATTGTCATGGTAAAAAATATAAAATGAGAATATAAGATTAGAGTGAAATTATACAATGTGAGAAATTGTTATGAGTTCTTAAATAATAATTTACAATTAAAACTTCATGTAAAATGTTTATGAAGAAAATTTTTTTGAAGTTGGTATGATATTACACTAGTATTTAAAAAAATTATTTTATAAATTAGACAAACTAGGCCTTAACCACATAATAACAAGAAGGTCTATGGCTAAAGTTGCCGTATCAAAGTTCGAGTGAAATTCGGCTGGAAGCAACTTGATTTACATGTTGGAGAGAAGGTTAATGGAACTTAGTAGCCGCTTGAGATGACACTGAAACTTTCTTGTTGAAAAGTCGTGATATTTAACTGTAGTATGGCGCTATATAGATTATAAAGTTGGATCCAACTATTCCATTAGTCTCGTTATTTACGTAGTGGGTTCGCAGTCTCCGTAATCTTGTTGAAGGAGTTATAAAGAGTTCATAACTGAATGTTGCCATATAGATCTTTGTTAACTTGTATACTGATAGTTAAATGGGAACATTCTTACTTGTTGTTGGCTGTGGTTTTGAATATAGACTAACTACTGAAGAATATATGGTGAAGAATCTGTAATGAAAAGAGAATGAAAGATATGAAGTTTAGAGGGAAAAAACGGTTAATTGGGCGGAATGATGTATATTCAGTTACTTACATTCTCGATTTTTGCAGTATGAACTGGTTGTCTGTATGGTCTTGGAACGAGTAAGATTTGAATGTCGTGTGTTGTATCTGTGTGGAACTGAGAGAGGGGGGTGTAATGGAGGGAAGGAAATGGGCGGACCGTTGAGCTTGTGCGCTATTGGCTGTTGAAGATGTGGAACTGAGGAAGAGGGGTGTGATGGAGAAGAGGAGGTGGACGGAGGGTTGAGCTTACGGGCTATTGGCTGTGGAAGATTAGCAGGGGCGGGGACGGAGGGAGTTACCTTTAAGGTGAAGTTGGGATCTTTATTGGAAGTAGTTTAAGATTTTTAAGGATTTTATTTAAATTTGGATTTAAAGATTGTAATAAATTGGGTAAAGTCTCGTATAAGGGATTTTTTATTTCGACGGGATCATCGAGATTTAGGTCTTCGTTGTAATGTTGATCCAGATATATGTAAATGTTTTCTAATTCATTCATTAATTTTCCTTTTCCTACTATTTTGATGATTGTTAGGTCCTGTTCGATAGTTGTGAAATGATGACCTGTATCTTTCATATGAGAGCTCATGGCTGAAAATTTATTATGTTTATTGGCATTATAGTGCTCCTGGTATCTAGTAAGGAAGCTTCGGCCTGTTTGCCCAATGTATGATTTTTCACATTGCATGCATTTGAGCCTGTATATGCCTGAGTTTGAGTAAATACTATTGTTTATGTTAAGTGTATTGTGATTAAAAAATAAGCTGTGGTTGGTGTTTGTCGTCTTGAAGGCAATGTTAATTTTTTTTTTTTTTTTTTTAGAGGGTTTGTTGCTTGGTAGATGCCTGGATTATTGTATGTAAAAGTGGCGAATTTAGATTTTTTAGGTTTGTCAGGGACGAGGTTTGTTGCTAGTTTATATTTGATTTTATTAATTTTTCGGTTGATTATTTCTATTTTAAAACCATTGAATTTTGCTAAGCTTTTAATATAATGAATTTCTGTTTTTAGACTCTTAGGTGATAGTGGGATTTTTAAATCTCTGTAAATTAAACTGTAAAAAGTAGCTTGTTTATGGGAGTTGGGGTGTATAGATGAATTTTTGATTGTTATTGGAGTGTGGGTGGGTTTTCTGTAAATTTGGAAATCAAATGTGTTCTTGTTGCGTGTTATTGTTAAGTCTAAAAAGTTAATGGATCTGTTGACCTCGTCCTCCTTGGTGAACTTGATATTTTGATCAAGGGTGTTTAAAAAATCTAAAATATCATTGCTATTGTTGAGATTACTGTCGATTATTGCAAATGTGTCATCTACGTATCTGAGCCACAGGCTGAGTCCTTTTATTTTAGAAGTTATTTTATGGTGTTCTAACGAGTCCATGTATATATCTGCCAAGATGCCTGATAAGGGATCTCCCATTGCCAGGCTGTCTTGGTGGTAAATTTTGCCATTGAAAGTGAAATAGTTGTTCTTTAGTACGAAGTTTAGAATGTTGATGAATTCGTCTATTTCAGGGGTGTTAAGATTGCTTTGTCTGGATAGGTTGTCCTTGATAATGTTTACTGCTTGTTTTGTTGGTACGTTAGAATACATGTTCGTGATATCATAGGAGCACATGATGTGGTTAGGTAGTAAGTTAAATTTCTTTAAAAAATCGCAAAAATCAACAGAGTTCTTTATAGGGGATTTGTTGTTAAAAGTGTAGCCTGTCTCAGCTATATGTCATGTTTGGCTGGGAAGTCCTCCCCAACCAGGGCAAGAGGAAAGATTCCCCCAACTAGGGAGGAAACCCTCTTTCTATGTCATGTTCACAAAAAAAAAAAAAAAATCTTTGAACTGGGTTATCAGTAATCCCATTTTTAACTCTCCCCCCCTCGACAAAACGTTTACGAGTTAAATACAAAGCACCCAGTTTGCCCTTTCCTACAGCAATCTGTTCTAAAGTATATCATATTACACAATAAAATATGCTTATTACCTGTTAGTTCTGCGATAAAAAATTCTTTGTAGCTTGTTTCGCACCCAGCAGCTGCTTTTTGGTATAGGTTTTCTTGAAACATACTTCACCCTGAGATGACATTTTCGTCTTCAGAACCATAAGTGATTCCAGTGTAGATGTACTCAACATAGGCCTGAATTCTGTCTGATTTTACCTAACAACACTGAAAACTCTTTCTGTGGGAGAGTTACTATGAGGTACACTTAGTACTGCAAATACAACATTACTTAAGGTTTTATACTTAATTTGTCCACTTTCATTTTTAAGCTCTGCAATGTTGCCCCAATTCACATCAATGTTAGGTCCATGTACAATGTATTCAGGGAAAGTATCACACTGGTAAACTGCAAATTCCTCTTCAAGTTTGTCAAGTTCACTTTGCTTGACCAAAGTTAGGAATCTTCGTACAAAATATTCAAGAGATGAATAGGAAACCTTCATTCTGAGAGAGATATCTACAACTTCGGCATGATGAAGAAATTCATCATCAAGGGGAAATTTCCTCGTAATGTAACTGCAAGCTGCCAAATAAAACTCTCTGACAGAATTATAAAACATCTCTTCATCACAGTCATTATCTTTCAAGTATGCCCTAGCTTTTGCTCCAATTACCAAGTCCTCATTGGCTTTCTGGTATTTCCTCCTCTTGAATTCAACACTCAAAAGGGAAGTAGATTCTGACTGAAGAGAACATGGCTGAACAAATCTGACCAATAGATCAGTTAAAAGACCAGTAAGTTTCCTCCTAAGAAGATGTATGGCTGGAGCATCTTGTTGCAGAAATATATTCTCAGAGTTAAAAACAGGAAGTGAACTCTGAAGAAAGTAGCAAAACAGTTGTGTGTGTGGGTCTTGTATGAAAGATTTCACAGTTTCAAACTGCTTGGTGGTCTCATTTTTATGGTGGGTCTCACTACAAAACATGAGTGTCAAAGCTTCCCACCTTTTTGCTAGGGGCTTTACGTCGCACCGACACAGATAGGTCTTATGGCGACGATGGGATAGGAAAGGCCTAGGAGTTGGAAGGAAGCGGCCGTGGCCTTAATTAAGGTACAGCCCCAGCATTTGCCTGGTGTGAAAATGGGAAACCACGGAAAACCATTTTCAGAGCTGCCGACAGTGGGGTTCGAACCCACTATCTCCCGATTACTGGATACTGGCCGCACTTAAGCGACTGCAGCTATCGAGCTCGGTCCAGCAAGGTATGAACACTCCTCTGGAATCCCAAAATACCAACAAAATCAAAGCTGGTCATGTTCAATCAGTACTTCATACCAATCTTAACCTATGGTATTGAAACCTGCACCCTCACTAAGAAAGACTCATCGAGATTGCAGGCATCCGAGATGAAGTTCCTTAGGTTCACAATTCAAAAAACCAAACTGGACAAGTTATGAATGATCTGGTAATAAAGGAAGCTGGGATTGAGACATCATTTTTAGATCGGGTCAGCATGTCCAGACTGAGGTGGTTTGGGCATGTAATGAGGATGAAGCCTACAAGGACAGCATACGTTAACTTGGAACAACATGTGGCAGGGAAACGGATGGTGGGAAGACCAAGAACCCACAGAATGGACATTGCAGTTCAGGAAAGGACATTGGAGGATGTCATTAACAACAGAACTTATCTCAATAAGACAGAATGAATGAGGCTTGCCAACAGTACCCGGGAAACTGGAGCTGTAAAATGATGATGATTGTTATTGTAAAAGACTTCTTCGTGAACAGTTGGTGCAAAGTTCTCTGAAAAACGTAAAGAGTTTCACCTTGTTTTCTTGACACGGTATAAGCCCATAACATGTCTACAATTTTATAGTGTCCAAATTGCAGTGGGACGGGAAGGTAAGCACTCAGCAGTTGCATTAATTCCTTGAGATACAAAATCAGATTTCTTTCCTCTATCCATGTATGTAAAACATAACTGTTTTCATTAATTGAAAATCAATTTCTTGTCTGTCATAAAATGGAGAGACCTCTGTACATCACTCTACGAGTAGGATTTCTTTAAAAATGTCCCTGAGAAGCAAGCGGGATCTTCATATGGATTCTATAAATTTTTTAGTGATCTTTGGTGAGAGATTCAAAGTGGCCAGATCGTTTAAGGCGTCAAGTCTACATGGTTTGCCATAGTGGTTAGTCGGTTCGAGTCCCGTTCGTGGAAAAAAGAATTCATCAGATGTTGGTCAGCAGGGTAGGAGAGGTGGTGGTGTGCAATTTCTAGTCACTTTTTTTTTTAGAATTGGCTTGACGTAGCACCTTATGGTGACGATGGGATAGGAAAGGCTTAGGAATGGGAAGGAAGCAGCCGTGGCTTTAATTAAGGTACAGCCCCGGCATTTGCCTGGTGTGAAAATGGGAAACCACGGAAAACCATCTTCAGGGGGCTGGAACCCATTATCTCCCAGATGCAAGCTCACAGCTGCGCACCCCTAACTGCACAGCTAACTCGCCTGGTGTTTCTAAGGTTAAAAATTAAATAATTGAAAAAGAGGTTCAACCTATTCAATACATAAAAGAAAGAAATGTAGTGATTACATTCTTATTTAATAGTAACTATAAATGGGACCGGTTTCGACCCTAGTCCAGGTCATCGTCAGCCTAAAAACATGTAAAACAATGCATATGAAAAAGAAAAAGATTAAGTGAACTCTGGATCGGTATACAGTGAAACATAAAATAACGATGGGGGTAGAAATTGTGAGTCACTTAAAAGAAAACAGTACGTAATATTAAGAATGGTAGTATGGCACACGCAATGATAGGCGAAGTCTCACAATGTTTATGAATATTGGAGAACGGTCAAATGGGTCAGTTTCCACACACTGTCAGGCACAAAGTCACAACACAATCAAATAATATATGAAGATCATGAATAACTTGAAGTAGCAGACGAATAGATTTGTAGAAGCAAACCGCCAGCTCCCGGTGATCAGCGCGGCACATTCAAGGTCATGCGCTGCGGTCTCGAAGGCCAAAGTAGAATGGAGAATATCCTGAAGGTCCAGTATTTGTCTCGGTTGCGGGAAGTTAAGTACGTATATATAGAAATATACAACGCAAATCAGTATAATTGAATGAGTACTTGTGCTCCTGCTAAGTTCTTGGAAAACAGTTGACTCGAAAAAAAAGTTGTAAAGAGAAAAAAATATAGTAAAAAGCGCAATATCGGAAAACAAATGAAAACTTATATGCACAGTGCGCTATTTTTTAAATTGAAAAAATTTTAGGTCATGATTGAAGTAGTCGAAGTTGGCGCAAGACAAGAGTTAAAATTTGAAAGAGGAGAACCGAAATGAAGGTCGATGTTTTTTTTTTTATATATATATATATATATAATAGAGAAGGTAGAATAAATTAACAGAGGAAGAGTGATAGTGAAATAAGAGAAAGAATAAAAGAAATTGAAGTTAGATGGTATTGAGGAAGGATAAGATAGGGAAATGAAGGAGGGGTAGTTTAGGGTGGGTTATTGGAGGTAGAAAATGTGGGTGGGAACTTTGTAAGGTATGGAAAATAGAATTGGGGTTTTGGAATTTGGAATTTTTGAGAAGAAGAATGAGGAAGTCAAAAAGGATATTGGGTTTTTCAGAAATGTCGTTTAAATTGAAATTAGGGTTGAAGTACTGGTCAAGGTGGATAAAGCAATTTTCAGTAATGTTTAAGAGGGGGCCTTTGTTAATGATTTTAAGTATATTCATGTCATTGTCAATACTGGTGAAACTATGCTTGGAGTCTTGTATGTGCTGTTGTATTTAATGGCGTTAACATGTTCAGAGTACCTGATATTGAAGTGTTTC
The DNA here is from genome assembly GCF_040414725.1 of Anabrus simplex. NCBI lineage: Eukaryota > Metazoa > Arthropoda > Insecta > Orthoptera > Tettigoniidae > Anabrus > Anabrus simplex. Next base: position 27,343,345 of record NC_090265.1, on the reverse strand, counting down.
TAATCACTAGATGTGTGCCGAAAGGCTGGATTAATTCTACGTTGGATAGTGGTGAAAAGCTGAATTAATTAAACATGCTGGATAGTGACAGCCATTTGTCTTGGGTCTGGTTAGTTACAAAACCATTGCATTATGCACTACAAGACATTTGGTCTCTTTTACAAATTTCAAGTTCCTTATGGGAGAAAGAAATCCCATTGAGGTTTCGAAAGGTTTTTAGCTACCTCTGAGTGAGTGTCTAATAGCTTTTTGTTAAGGTGTGTTTTCTTTCTGTATAAAATTTTGTTTTTGATCCATATTTTCTTCTTCTTCTTAATCTGTTTACGCTCCAGGGTTGGTTTTTCCCTCAGACTCAGCGAGGGATCCCACCTATACCGCCTCAAGGGCAGTGTCCTGGAGCATGAGATTTTGGGTCAGGGGATACAACTGGGGAGAATGACCAGTATCTCGCCCAGGCGGCCTCACCTGCTTTGCTGAACAGAGGCCTTGTCAGGGGATGGGAAGATTGGAAGGGATAGACAAGGAAGTGGCCGTGGCCTTAAGTTAGGTACCATTCCGGCATTTGCCTGGAAGAGAAGTAGGAAACCACAGAAAACCACTTCAAAGATGGCTGATGGCTCTACTCAGTTGACCTGAGGCTGAGTGGACCCCGTTCCAGCCCTCGTACCACTTGTCAAATTTCGTGGCAGAGCCGGGAATCGATCCCGGGCCTCTGGGAGTGGCAGCTAATCACACTAACCACTACACCACAGAGGCAGACGATCCATATTTTATTGGTTTTAAGTTGAATTTTATTTATCTGGAGTGTAGATCTGTGTTTTTTAAAAGTAGATTTCAGAAAATTGGGAGTTAGATTATTGGTTATGCATTGTTTGAGAAAGTTAATATCTTTTCCAATTTTGGAGATCTTAGTTTTTAGGCCTAATTATAAATAAGTCTTTTTTTCTTGAAATAAGTTATGAATTTTATTATGGTCCGTATTGACACCTGATCGTTATCAAAGGGTACAGAAGGGTCCACCTATTCAATACCATTCCTTATGGGAATCAAAATCTGTATCTGATGGTATTTTTTTTGTAAAAGAAGAGACCAAATGTTTCATTGTGCATTGCCTGTGTCTCAAAGTAGCCTGTGCAGTGGCCTCCGCTACATGCACAAGCCATGCATCTTGATAGGTAGATGTGCTAGTTACCAACTGATGAGCCCATATTGGCACATTGGGGCAGAATGTTGGCAACCAAAAACGAGTTCGCTGGAAAATTTATGATTTCCAATAATGGACCAATTATACTGGCATCTTGTTTTGATACAGTGGACTATAGAAGTATTGATAAGACTTGATGTATTGTTGACATTATAATAAGCTGTTGGGCTTTTGCCATGTAAGGAAACAAGGCAAAATTCTTTACGTTTCACAGAGAACTTTGCTCGACATCTTTAGAACAAAATCTTGTCTGTTCACAAGCAAGTACCGTGGGTCTTTAGTAAGTGGTACTCTTGTTGATCAATAGATGGCTGGCTCACTGCGCACTAGCCTTCCGAGTGTGAAGTGGCGACACCATCTTAGCTCCAAATGAGAGGTTGCTGGTTCCATTGTATGTGCATGCAAAGTAAACAGCAAGATCATCAGATGAATCGAGGAAGAATGTGGTAGAAGAAATCAAAAAAAAAAAGTTCAACGAAAGACTGATGGGATGGAAGAATAGAGCCGAAGATGGAAAGAAGAGGAAATTGGGTGTGGGTTGGGGACAGGTGGAAGGAGGACAAACCATGACAAGGTTGGAGACACAGGAGTGAAAAGAAGTGAGAATAGTACCGTAATAGGTGTATGCAGGTTATGAAAGTATGACACATAGCGCATATCCTAGACTGAACCATCTAGTGATGAGAGTACAAATTTGGGAAGCATCGAAACAAAATTATAGTAGTGAAAGGACAGGGAAGAGAACTAGCTATGTAAATCCCTGATGGCTGGCAACTACAAATTACTTAATTGATAGCCAGTGTCCCTGTTGAAATTGTTAGGATTTTTACATATTTCCACAGCTTCCTACATAATCCTCAACTACTATCTGAGGATTCAATCAGCTCTCTGGGGTTGAAGACAGAGTTTCATTGAACTTTCTGTGCGGAGACATGTAGTCAGCATACTTCCCAACAAGTTGTAGTCCAAAACTGTTTTAAATCCTGCCCTCTTTTGTTTTCTGTTAAAGGAATTTAGTGCTGTATTGAGGTAGCTTGCCATTGCAGAATGACTGGCCCCACAAGTCCTGCCTTTCTTAACATTTAGACAGCTCCCTCTGTGGATCAGATCACGAGTTCAAACACAACAGTGGTAGTCAAACGTTTGAAAATACCACTCCACATTCCATGTTGTATGATGATGGCGCTGGGCTGAGCGACTCAGACGGTTAAGGCACTCGCCTTCTGACCCCAACTTGGCAGGTTCGATCCTGGCTCAGTTTGGTGGTATTTGAAGGTGCTCAAATACGTCAGCTTTGTGTCGGTAGATTTACTGTTACTTAAAAGAACTCCTGTGGAACTAAATTACGGCACCTCAGCATCTCCGAAAACTGTAAAAAAGTAGTTAGTTGGACGTAAAGTCAATAACATTATTATTACTATTATTACGATGTTGGCTTATAAAAGATCTCTGATGACACATTTCGTGCTTACTCGACAAGATTAATTGAAACTCAGCCATAGATCAGCCAGCAGAGGACCAGTTTATTCAGCTGTCTGGCAGAGTGAAGCAGAACGTCGGTAATAATGTGCAGGTAGCTTAAACAGCCACTGGTGACTTTCGCCCTTGTTTTGCCACAAGCCTGTGCTCGTACCCCTTCGTGCCCTTTCGCCATTGTTTTGCAACGAGTCTCTGCTCATACCTCTTCGTGCCCTGAGCTTGAAGGTCATTCCTCTTTCCACACCAGTCATAAGATATCGATGAATCCAGGTTGTCACTGTAAATAACGACTGCAACTCAACCTGCAAATATGATTTGGTTTAATGCACCAAAGAAAATTGGTTTTGTTATTATAATTAGTGGAGCCTCCGTGGCTCATGTGGCAGCGCACCAGCCTCTCACCGCTGGGTTCTGTGATTCCAATGCTGGTTACTCAATGTGAGATTTTCCCTGTCTCCTTTCATTCCAGCAACACACTCCAGTATCATTTGATTTCATCTGTCAGTCATTAATCATTCCCCAGAGGAGTGCGACAGGCTTCGGTAGCCGGCACAATTCCTGTCCTCGCTGCTAGATGGGGCTTCATTCACTCCATCCCTGACCTGATCGAATCTCTGGAAACAGGCTGTGGATTTTCATTATAATTACTATTACTGAATTAATAATCACAATTATAACTGAAATACTGTATGTCTTTGTGTCTAACCGGCAAATAAGGCGAGAAACCAACTGCGACACACTTTCACCATGGCACTGAAGGTGCCCAGCCTGGACAAGTTTGTTGTTGAAGTGCTGCAGTCAATAGTGGCGTAAATCAGAAACAATGAAGACGTTTTTTTGTATGTACTATGTATCATTTCAATTCTTTGGCGCTAGATAGCAATCGTATCTTTACTGACATGTTACGGGAATCTGGTGGATTTAGATTGTTGGTAGAAAATACAAATTGTATAATAAGGAATACACTCGATTTTTTCTTTTTTCCGTATGTTGCTGGCAGCAGCACTGGCAACATAGACGTCACACCCCTGCATAACAGTGATAGTATTAATTTGATGTGGTTTATGTGTTCTGGTGGTATCTGAGGTTGTATTAAGTGAATTAAAGTATTACCTGTATTAAATGAAAGGGCATCTTTGAAGGCTGCAGTGAGTAAAGGAGTTCCTAGTATCCTCTGTAGAAGTCAAGATGACAAAGATGACAACTTGTTAACAACGGCCTGTACAGGTAACTTGAGCTTTAGGCGATGATTGCCTCGTTGTATTTCCCCATAAAGCATTAGTCAACACTTGTGGGTGTCTTTCCTTGCTTTGAAGAGACAAGAGCACATCTATCAGCGAACAACTTGGCCATTTCCTTGTCTTGGTTGTAATTGTTAAAATGTGCTAATAATTTGGTGGCTGAATCATTTTAAAGATAGGAGTTTAAAATAAGCAGTGTGATTGGAACAGAATTAAAATACTTGTGTAGTGTTATGCCTGCAATAGTAATGTTACCGTTCAAGGGAGGAATCATTGTGGTTTTGATGAGCTAAATAATGATATAGTCAACCACTGTAATTTTGTTTTGTTTAAACTGCCACATGAATATGTCAACATCTGTCATTTCAAACAGTCAAGTGTCATGTGGGTAAACTGTGGACTTGGCTCTGAATTCCCTTCATGCAAAGTAGAAGTGATAGTAGATATATTGTAATAGAAGTGCAGAAAGGACTCTATTGCAAAATGACTAGGCTATGAAACTTGAAGTTCTCCAATGGTCATTTTCATAAGTGTGTTACACCAGAGAAACGGAACAGAGGAGGATGACAAGGGAGTGTATGGAGCAATTACTACTACAAAACAATGTTTTCATTCCATACCTTGGAGGGGTACAGCAGGCCTCTTTTCTCAGGCCAAGGAGATTTACAGTTGGAGATTTGGAGAGGTGAAGGTGATGTGAGGGGATTGGCTGCAGTGGCCTGTCCCGGCATTCACCTTCGTGTGTGGAGAACCATTCTCCGACATCCGACGATGGGGACCAGCCCCTGCCTGTCTCCTGAATGCAGAGCTGTCTATCAGCCTACTCTCTATCCATCAATGTATGGAGCTCCTTAATGTTCACAAAATCGTTCTGTTCCATTTTCTTCAAACTAAAGTGCTTACTTTGCCTACATTCCTTAACTAAGGTTGTAGGTTGCTGTTGTGCTGACATTCCTCAGATAATACAGAATACGTGAACCTACTTCTGTTGGGTCCCTTTATGCTGTATCTTCACTAGTGATGTGCGCGAGTAACGCTTGGACTCGCGAGAATCGAGTCTGTCGAGTCCAAGCCTCGCCGAGTAACCCGTGCGAAGTACTCGAGTCTCCACGGTGACGTCACGACTCGTAACTGCGACCTGTTGCCGAGCAGTCGGAAGAAATGCCCCAATCATTAAGTACTATTACAACAGCTACGTAAATGATGACCATAACATGAAACCGCGAGTGTAAGACCGTAACATATTTGTTTCGAAATGCCATTCGTTTAGTTTGTCACACAATGACATTATTCCTTTTCTCTTTGTCTATATTTAGTTGGGCTCGTTCCTTACAGCACCACTGTAGCGTAACGGGCAGTGTTATTAACTCCATCGTTGGAAACGTGGGTTCGAATCCCGGTGCCGCCAGAAATTTTAGAATGTCAGGACGGCTGGCATGTGATTTTAATGGTACATGCAGCTCACCTGCAATGGGGGTTTTCCCCGAAAGGAGCTGCACCACCTCGGGATGAGGATACGAGTTTGCATATTTGCATTATATCGCCCAGTAGATTAGCCTTTGGTAACTTGAGATACGGAGTAAAGATTAGGAACATGATTTAACTATTCATTGTACGCTTCCTTCCCTCTTCCTTGTCTATCCCTCCCAATCTTCCCATCCCCCACCAAGGCCCTTGTTCAGCATAGGTGAGGCCGCCTGGGCAAGGTACTGATCATTCTCCCCAGTTGCATCCCCCGACCCATTGTCTCAAGCTCCAGGACACTGCCCTTGAGGAGGTAGAGGTGGGATCCCTGGCTGAATCCGAGGGAAAAACCAACCCGCGAGGGTAAGCAGATTAAGAAACAAAGCAATCTAGCTGTATCCCTATTTCTTCTTCTTCTTCTTAATCTGCTTACCCTCCAGATTCGGTTTTTCCCTCGGACTCAGCGAGGGATCTCACCTCTACCGCCTCAAGGGCAGTGCCCTGGAGCTTCAGACTCTGGGCCGGGGGATACAACTGGGGAGGATGACCAGTACCTCGCCCAGGCGGCCTCACCTGCTATGCTAAACAGGGGCCTTGGCGGGGGATGGGAAGATTGGAAGGGATAGGCAAGGAAGAGGGAAGGAATCGGCCGTGGCCTTAAGTTAGGTACCATCCAGACATTTGCCTGGAGGAGAAGTGGGGAAACCACGGAAAACCACTTCCAGGATGGCTGAGGTGAGAATCGAACCCACCTCTACTCAGTTGACCTCCCGAGGCTGAGTGGACCCCGTTCCAGCCCTCGTACCACTTTTCAAATTTCGTGGCAGAGCCGGGTATCGAACCCGGACCTCCGGGGGTGGCAGCTAATCATGCTAAGAACTACACCACAGAGGCGGACCATCCCTATTTCACATTAAAAATATCTTAACACAGTCGCTTGTTATGTAGATTCATCTGAACACACTGTAGACAATTGGCAGTGCGAGACGCAAGGTTCGGTAAGGGGCGCAATGTTCACACAATTGTAGAGATCAGATATACCACACACAGCTTTTAAAGCTTTGCGGTCAGGTATTCTTTGTATAGTCACGAGCGTACAACCCTTTATAATATAAATAGATTAGTCGAAAATGTACGTTTGTCCTGCCTGATCTCTACAATTTCACGCTGTGCGCCGGTAAAATGAAATGGCGTATGGCTTGTAGTGCCGGGAGTGTCCGATGACATGTTCGGCTCGCCAGATTCAGGTCTTTCGATTTGACACCGGTAGGCGCCCTGCTCGTCATAATGAGATGGAATGATGATGAAGACAACACACACACACACACACACACACACACACCCCCCGTGTCGGCAAAATTAACCAATGACGGTTAAAATTCGTGACCCTGCCGCGTATCGAACCTGCGACCCCTGTGACCAAAGGCCAGCACGCTAACCATTTAGCCATACAGCCGGACTGTAGCTCGTAAGCATCTGTGTCCATACATTCCTTAGTTTACGTTACAATATGGTTTTGTTGTGTAGGCCTATACATTCATGTAAATACGGCATAATGCACATCAGTTTGTATATTATATCACTGTGCATTATTTGGAAACAGGCCCAATACTTGTCCTTGGCCTACCTAAAATATTAAGCATCGTGTAGTTTCCATACACGGCTCGCAGATAACGCTGCCAGCGTCCTCGGCCTCGAGTCCGGACTCGAGTTTTTCGATCCCAGACTCGAGTCTTCGCGAGTCCACTCGCAGCCCATCACTAATCTTCACTCCACATGTACATGTACCCTTTATCATTTCTCTTTCTTTCCTTCGAATTTGTGTCACTGTTTACGTTCTCCTCGTGGCCGATGTTCTCCATGATACTACGCATGTCATGTGACTCAGAGAAAGCGAGGGATTGGTCATGAGGACTTGGCCCACTACGACACTACCCCCAGCGGCTAGTTCAATTTGGTTGATATTTTGTGTCCCTGTAGCACATATATGGGAAAACCTGGAGATTGCTCAGTTGAAGAGATAATACCTGAGTCAGACATGAACCTCCAGATGGCATTGACTCAGTTTTGATGGTTGGTAGATTTGGCCCACCATAGTTCTCAGCCCTTCATTTGAAAATAAATTTGAAAATAAGGGCACAGTGCTCAATAAAAAACATGTATGCACACGAACAGTTTTAACAGAGGAAAAGCTAGATGACATTGGTGCAAATCTTGAATGGTCACCAAATAAATCACTCACAAAATTAGCACAACAAGTAGGGGTTTTGCTTACCTCTACACACAGAGCTACAAAGCTGTTACACATCAAACCGTACAGGTTTACATGGGCCCATTGTTTAAAACCTGCTGTTCCAGTCACAAGAATGAGATATTGTGAGTGATGTCTTGCAGTACTGAATGATCGTTTATTTGACCCACAGCTTGTGTTCTTTTCGGATGAGGCCTGGTTTCATCTTAATTGTCGCGTGTGAACAGCCGTAACTCTCGCTACTGGTGTGCAGAAAATCCTAATGGTGTTTATTAAGTCCCTCATTATGAAGAATGACACTTCTAGTATATGAGGTAAGATTTCATTTAAGACTGTATACACACTTAAAGAAGGGCGGCCATGCGTGATGTAAGTTTGGGCTGAGGCAGCTGCTGTAGTGCAAAGCACAAAACACCATGCACTCGGTCTGGGTTCATAAGAGAGACCCTGTAGTTTAACCACAATCTAGTGAGTCGTTTGTTTTAATACGAACCTGCAACATTTAGGTTTAGTAAGAGTAGACTGTCCCGCTGCACAGGTAAAGTAAAGAGGCTGCCGGCATATCAAGAATTTGGAATGAAAAGGTACTTCTCCAAAACACCTGTTACTTTAGGCTACCCAACTTACCGAGCTGTATGTATCTAAAAAATGCTATACAACAGGGCAACCACCCTCTAAAATTAGGACACATTCAGATGTGACACAACTTGACATTCATCCATCATCTCAAGTGAAGAAAGGAGATAGGACTACACCAACCTACTTCATTTACAACTTAAAGCATGTATGTCTATTCCCTTGCAGTTCAGAACAACAGGTTTGAGGTGTTGGGACAAAATTTTTTCAAACATTACAGGGCAAATGGTAAAGCTTTATTACAAAATCTCTAATTAATTATAATTCACTTTTAGCAAAATATCACAGAGTAGTTAACAAGAACACATTTACGGAAGACAGGCCGGAACAACAAGGTTGTGCAAAACCCAGAAGCCCATCGAGTACGGTGGAAATATCAGTGGAGAAGACATATCAGAATGAACTGGAACAAATGGAGGAAGAGAGCCATCGGGATTGAGCATCAACTTCTTCCCATTCAGCAGCACTGACCTGAAACATGATACAAGCTTAAGAGGCAATGTGTTATCTCGTGGAGCTCCTTTGAGTATCTGAGAGAAGGAAACATCCACACAGATATAAATAAACAGACAAATACATTATGAACATATCTGAACTGAAAAGGTTCATAGCACTGCCTCAAATTATGCGCCCTTATTCCAGTACTTCTATTGAGCAGTTTAATAATAATTACAGATACAAATATTGTTTAAACCCTTCCAGCGCCAACAAGCAATACACTGTTCCTGCATGTGTTTGCTAAAAGTGCCAGGAGCTATAGAGCAATCCCTTGTTATATGCGATCAGATATAAGCTGATATAAGTACCAACATAGTTGGGGATGTGTGGGATCTGGTAAATGCAGCACGGATGAAATTTAAGAAAGCGGAGATTGTTATCAGTGGAATTCTGTGTAGGAGGGATTCTGACTGGAGGGTGATTGGGGATTTAAATGAGACTATGCAGTGGGTATGTGGGAAACTGGGAGTGAAATTTCTAGATCCTAATGGGTGGGTAGGAGAGAGGGATCTGCGCTCGGATGGCCTTCACTTAAACCGCAGTGGTACGTATAAGTTAGGAAATTTGTTTGGAAGGGTAATGGGGAGGTACATTTGGGGAAACAGGGTTGTCTAGGGAGCGGTAATAAGGGTACAGAGATCTGGAAGTCAAGTAGGGATGACATACAAATGTTAGTGTTGAACTGTAGAAGTATTGTAAAGAAAGGAATCGAATTAAGTAATTTAATACTTACCAGATATTGTAATAGGAGTTGAATCATGGCTGAGAAATGATATAATGGATGCAGACATTTTTCACGGAACTGGAGAGTGCATCGTAGAGATAGGATAGGAATGGTGGGGGGGTTTCATTCTGATGAAAGAAGAATTTGTAAGCTACGAAAAAAATAAGGATGAAAAACATGAAATTCTGGGTGTAAGGCTCATTTCTAAAGATAATAGGCAACTTGATGTCTCTCGAGTGTACAGACCAGGAAAGGGTAGCGCTGACATGGATTCAGAATTATTTGACAAGATAATCAGCTATGTGGGAAAGGAATGTGATTGTAGCGGGGGATCTGAATTTACCAAATGTCAGATGGGAAGGTAATGCGAACGACAGGAAGCATGACCAACAAATGGCAAATAAGCTAATATGGGAAGGACAGCTGATTCAGAAAGTGATGGAACCAACTAGAGGGAACAATATCCTGGATGTGGTGCTGGTAAAACCAGATGAGATCTATAGAGAAACCAAAGTAATAGATGGCATTAGTGATGATAAAGCTGGTTTGTCTTAGTCAAAAATAAATGTGTTAGAAAGGAAGGTCTTAAAAGTAGGACTATTAGGCAGTACCATACGCCTGATAAAACAGGCATGAGGGAGTTTTTAAAAAGTAACTATGATCGGTGGAAAAAAGTAAATAAAAATGTAAACAGTCTCTGGGATGGGTTTAAAGCAGTTGTTGAGGAATGTGAAAATAGGTTTGTACCTTTAAAGGTGCTAAGAAATGGTAGAGACCCCCCCTTATTAAAATAGAGAAGTAAAGAGACTAAGAAAGAGGTGCAGGTTGGAAAGAAATAGAGTCAGAAATGGCTGTGGAAGTAAGGAGAAATTGAAGGAACTTACTAGGAAATTGAATCTAGCAAAGAAGGCAGCTAAGAATAACATGATGACAAGCATAATTGGCAGTCATACAAATTTTAGTGATAAATGGAAGGGTATGTATAGATATTTTAAGGCAGAAACAGGTTCCAAGAAGGACATTCCAGGAATAATTAATGAACAAGGGGAGTGTGTACGTGAGGATCTTCAAAAGGCAGAAGTATTCAGTCAGCAGTATGTAAAGATTGTTGGTTACAAGGATAATGTCCAGATAGAAGAAGAGACTAATGCTAAAGATGTATTAAAATTTACATGTGATAACAATGACATTTACAATAAGATACAAAAGTTGAAAACTAGAAAAGTGGCTGGAATTGATAAGATTTATGGGGATACACTAAAGACAATGGGTTGGGATATAGTACCATATCTGAAGTACTTATTTGATTATTGTTTGCTTGAAGGAGCTATACCAAATGAATGGCGAGTTGCTATAGTAGTCCCTGTGCATAAAGGAAAGGGTGATAGATATAAAGCTGAAAATTACAGGCCAGTAAGTTTGACATGCGTTGCATGTAAGCTTTGGGAAGGCATTCTTTCTGATTATATTAGACATGTTTGTGAAATTAATAACTGGTTCGATAGAAGGCAGTTTGGTTTTAGGAAAGGTTATTCCACTGAAGCTAAACTTGTAGGATTCCAGCCAGATATAGCAGATATCTTGGATTCAGGAGGTCAAATGGACTGTATTGCGATTGACCTGTCTAAAGCATTTGATAGGGTGGATTATGGGAGACTACTGGCAAAAATGAGTGCAATTGGACTAGACAAAAAAGTGACTGAATGGGTTGCTATATTCCTAGAAAAGAGATCTCAGAGAATTAGAGTAGGCAAAGCTTTATCTGATCCTGCAATAATTAAGAGGGGAATTCCTCAGGGCAGTATTATTGGACCTTTATGTTTTTTTATATATATATAAAAACGAAATGAGTAAAGAAGTGGAATCAGAGGTAAGGCTTTTTGCAGATGATGTTATTCTGTATAGAGTAATAAATAAGTTACAAGATCGTGAGCAACTGCAACATGACCTCGATAATGTTGTGAGATAGACAGCAGGCAACGGTATGTTGATAAACAGGGTTAAAAGTCAGGTTGTGAGTTACACAAATAGGAAAAGTCCTCTCAGTTTTAATTACTGTATTGATGGGGTGGAAGTTCTTTTTGGGGATCACTGTAAGTATCTAGGTGTTAATATAAGGAAAGATCTTCATTGTGGTAATCACATAAATGGGATTGTAAATAAAGGGTACAGATCTCTACACATGGTTATGAGGGTTTTTAGGGTTTGTAGTAAGGATGTAAAGGAGAGCGCATATAAGTCTCTGGTAAGACCCTAACTAGAGTATGATTCCAGCGTATGGGACCCTCACCAGGATTACCTGATTCAAGAACTGCAGCTCTTTTTGTTCTGGGTGATTTCCAACAAAAGAATAGCATTACAAAAATGTTGCAAAGTTTGGGCTGGGAAGAATTGGGAGAAAGAAGACAATCTGCTCGACTAAGTGGTATGTTCTGAGGTGTCAGCGGAGATATGGCGTGGAATTACATTAGTAGGCGAATAAGTTTGAGTGGTGTTTTTAAAAGTAGGAAAGATCACAATATGAAGATAAAGTTGGAATTCAAGAGGACAAATTGGGGCAAATATTCATTTATAGGAAGGGGAGTTAGGGATTGGAATAACTTACCAAGGGAGATGTTCAATAAATTTCCAATTTCTTTGAAAATATTGAAGAAAAGGCTAGGAAAACAACAGATAGGGAATCTGCCACCTAGGCGACTGCCCTAAATGCAGATCAGTATTGATTGATTGATTGATTGATTGATTGATTGATTGATTGATTGATTGATTGATTGATTGATTTTATGAAGTTCATTTGGATAATTCAAACTGGTAGGACTTCTGCAGTCAGTCTGTGTGGCTTTGTGCGAGCACCACTCTGACAAGACTGCGTTATGTTGTACGTCATTCTCGCAGAAGTAGTAATCTTCCTTGTCCAAGTCTGCTCCAGTGCAAATGTTATTCGTATCCTCTGGTGGTGGTGGTGGTGGTGGTGATTATTGTTTTAATAGGAAGTACAACTAGGGAACCATCCTCCATTAACACTAATCAGAGGGAAAAATGGAAGGGATTTGACACTTCAAAAATGAAGATATTGGCCAAACGTTAGACAAGGGCCACAAAGGGTGTGAAAATGCAAGACTCCCTAGGATTTGCAACCTAATACCTTCGTGGTCCAAAAGAACAAGAGTTGACCAAGTGAGGTCGGATAGGATAGATGAAAGTAAGGAGCCTGACACAGGTAGGTGGAAGCAATGCTAGGACTCAGCTAAGGGCCCCGTGGTCGCCAACACGCTCCCTACTTCAGAGCTCTTGAGGCCCCTTTTGGTTACCATTTATGACAGGCAAGGGATACCGTGGGTGTTATTCTACCATCCCCACCCACATGGGGTTCATATCCTTCCTCTTCTTGAAGCACCATATCCAATTCCCCGTATGTTGGCAATCATTACATGTTACAAATTTCGCATTTGGTCCATATTGAAATGTACGTCAATTTAAGATATTACCAAAATTTATTAGGATCAACCTATTCAATACAATAGAATTTACAAAATTAGGACTTACATCCTATTAAATTAAAATCTGAAGGGACATGTTTCGCCCTTTAAAAGGGCATCATCAGCCTTTTTACAGTCAAAGATAAAAATCAGGATCCTGATTGTCATGGTAAAAAATATAAAATGAGAATATAAGATTAGAGTGAAATTATACAATGTGAGAAATTGTTATGAGTTCTTAAATAATAATTTACAATTAAAACTTCATGTAAAATGTTTATGAAGAAAATTTTTTTGAAGTTGGTATGATATTACACTAGTATTTAAAAAAATTATTTTATAAATTAGACAAACTAGGCCTTAACCACATAATAACAAGAAGGTCTATGGCTAAAGTTGCCGTATCAAAGTTCGAGTGAAATTCGGCTGGAAGCAACTTGATTTACATGTTGGAGAGAAGGTTAATGGAACTTAGTAGCCGCTTGAGATGACACTGAAACTTTCTTGTTGAAAAGTCGTGATATTTAACTGTAGTATGGCGCTATATAGATTATAAAGTTGGATCCAACTATTCCATTAGTCTCGTTATTTACGTAGTGGGTTCGCAGTCTCCGTAATCTTGTTGAAGGAGTTATAAAGAGTTCATAACTGAATGTTGCCATATAGATCTTTGTTAACTTGTATACTGATAGTTAAATGGGAACATTCTTACTTGTTGTTGGCTGTGGTTTTGAATATAGACTAACTACTGAAGAATATATGGTGAAGAATCTGTAATGAAAAGAGAATGAAAGATATGAAGTTTAGAGGGAAAAAACGGTTAATTGGGCGGAATGATGTATATTCAGTTACTTACATTCTCGATTTTTGCAGTATGAACTGGTTGTCTGTATGGTCTTGGAACGAGTAAGATTTGAATGTCGTGTGTTGTATCTGTGTGGAACTGAGAGAGGGGGGTGTAATGGAGGGAAGGAAATGGGCGGACCGTTGAGCTTGTGCGCTATTGGCTGTTGAAGATGTGGAACTGAGGAAGAGGGGTGTGATGGAGAAGAGGAGGTGGACGGAGGGTTGAGCTTACGGGCTATTGGCTGTGGAAGATTAGCAGGGGCGGGGACGGAGGGAGTTACCTTTAAGGTGAAGTTGGGATCTTTATTGGAAGTAGTTTAAGATTTTTAAGGATTTTATTTAAATTTGGATTTAAAGATTGTAATAAATTGGGTAAAGTCTCGTATAAGGGATTTTTTATTTCGACGGGATCATCGAGATTTAGGTCTTCGTTGTAATGTTGATCCAGATATATGTAAATGTTTTCTAATTCATTCATTAATTTTCCTTTTCCTACTATTTTGATGATTGTTAGGTCCTGTTCGATAGTTGTGAAATGATGACCTGTATCTTTCATATGAGAGCTCATGGCTGAAAATTTATTATGTTTATTGGCATTATAGTGCTCCTGGTATCTAGTAAGGAAGCTTCGGCCTGTTTGCCCAATGTATGATTTTTCACATTGCATGCATTTGAGCCTGTATATGCCTGAGTTTGAGTAAATACTATTGTTTATGTTAAGTGTATTGTGATTAAAAAATAAGCTGTGGTTGGTGTTTGTCGTCTTGAAGGCAATGTTAATTTTTTTTTTTTTTTTTTTAGAGGGTTTGTTGCTTGGTAGATGCCTGGATTATTGTATGTAAAAGTGGCGAATTTAGATTTTTTAGGTTTGTCAGGGACGAGGTTTGTTGCTAGTTTATATTTGATTTTATTAATTTTTCGGTTGATTATTTCTATTTTAAAACCATTGAATTTTGCTAAGCTTTTAATATAATGAATTTCTGTTTTTAGACTCTTAGGTGATAGTGGGATTTTTAAATCTCTGTAAATTAAACTGTAAAAAGTAGCTTGTTTATGGGAGTTGGGGTGTATAGATGAATTTTTGATTGTTATTGGAGTGTGGGTGGGTTTTCTGTAAATTTGGAAATCAAATGTGTTCTTGTTGCGTGTTATTGTTAAGTCTAAAAAGTTAATGGATCTGTTGACCTCGTCCTCCTTGGTGAACTTGATATTTTGATCAAGGGTGTTTAAAAAATCTAAAATATCATTGCTATTGTTGAGATTACTGTCGATTATTGCAAATGTGTCATCTACGTATCTGAGCCACAGGCTGAGTCCTTTTATTTTAGAAGTTATTTTATGGTGTTCTAACGAGTCCATGTATATATCTGCCAAGATGCCTGATAAGGGATCTCCCATTGCCAGGCTGTCTTGGTGGTAAATTTTGCCATTGAAAGTGAAATAGTTGTTCTTTAGTACGAAGTTTAGAATGTTGATGAATTCGTCTATTTCAGGGGTGTTAAGATTGCTTTGTCTGGATAGGTTGTCCTTGATAATGTTTACTGCTTGTTTTGTTGGTACGTTAGAATACATGTTCGTGATATCATAGGAGCACATGATGTGGTTAGGTAGTAAGTTAAATTTCTTTAAAAAATCGCAAAAATCAACAGAGTTCTTTATAGGGGATTTGTTGTTAAAAGTGTAGCCTGTCTCAGCTATATGTCATGTTTGGCTGGGAAGTCCTCCCCAACCAGGGCAAGAGGAAAGATTCCCCCAACTAGGGAGGAAACCCTCTTTCTATGTCATGTTCACAAAAAAAAAAAATAAATCTTTGAACTGGGTTATCAGTAATCCCATTTTTAACTCTCCCCCCCTCGACAAAACGTTTACGAGTTAAATACAAAGCACCCAGTTTGCCCTTTCCTACAGCAATCTGTTCTAAAGTATATCATATTACACAATAAAATATGCTTATTACCTGTTAGTTCTGCGATAAAAAATTCTTTGTAGCTTGTTTCGCACCCAGCAGCTGCTTTTTGGTATAGGTTTTCTTGAAACATACTTCACCCTGAGATGACATTTTCGTCTTCAGAACCATAAGTGATTCCAGTGTAGATGTACTCAACATAGGCCTGAATTCTGTCTGATTTTACCTAACAACACTGAAAACTCTTTCTGTGGGAGAGTTACTATGAGGTACACTTAGTACTGCAAATACAACATTACTTAAGGTTTTATATTTAATTTGTCCACTTTCATTTTTAAGCTCTGCAATGTTGCCCCAATTCACATCAATGTTAGGTCCATGTACAATGTATTCAGGGAAAGTATCACACTGGTAAACTGCAAATTCCTCTTCAAGTTTGTCAAGTTCACTTTGCTTGACCAAAGTTAGGAATCTTCGTACAAAATATTCAAGAGATGAATAGGAAACCTTCATTCTGAGAGAGATATCTACAACTTCGGCATGATGAAGAAATTCATCATCAAGGGGAAATTTCCTCGTAATGTAACTGCAAGCTGCCAAATAAAACTCTCTGACAGAATTATAAAACATCTCTTCATCACAGTCATTATCTTTCAAGTATGCCCTAGCTTTTGCTCCAATTACCAAGTCCTCATTGGCTTTCTGGTATTTCCTCCTCTTGAATTCAACACTCAAAAGGGAAGTAGATTCTGACTGAAGAGAACATGGCTGAACAAATCTGACCAATAGATCAGTTAAAAGACCAGTAAGTTTCCTCCTAAGAAGATGTATGGCTGGAGCATCTTGTTGCAGAAATATATTCTCAGAGTTAAAAACAGGAAGTGAACTCTGAAGAAAGTAGCAAAACAGTTGTGTGTGTGGGTCTTGTATGAAAGATTTCACAGTTTCAAACTGCTTGGTGGTCTCATTTTTATGGTGGGTCTCACTACAAAACATGAGTGTCAAAGCTTCCCACCTTTTTGCTAGGGGCTTTACGTCGCACCGACACAGATAGGTCTTATGGCGACGATGGGATAGGAAAGGCCTAGGAGTTGGAAGGAAGCGGCCGTGGCCTTAATTAAGGTACAGCCCCAGCATTTGCCTGGTGTGAAAATGGGAAACCACGGAAAACCATCTTCAGGGCTGCCGATAGTGGGATTCGAACCTACTATCTCCCGGATGCAAGCTCACAGCCGTGCGCCTCTACGCGCACGGCCAACTCGCCCGGTAAGCTTCCCACCTCATTGGACCTGGAATGTATGGGTGAACATCAAGTGGCATAATTAATGTTGTGTGTGTCCTCCGCGCCTACAAGTTCCACAGCCCGCCCATCATCGACATTTCGGGAGACCACGAGGCGGACTGCAGTGCGCTAACCTGATCGTCTGTGACGTCAGCCAGCGCTATAAATTGAGCGACGTTCTCGCCTCTCCAGGCACTCCCACAGTGTCCAACGACCAGACTACACCGCAAGTCAGACACGGAGGTACCCTCTTAAATAAGTGTTCTGAACAGGTGGACAGATTCTGGCCGGGAGGTTTCACCTCAGGACATTGCCTCATGCATCCTGCCTTCCGTAGCACCGTCGAGCATCCTATCCAAGCATTCTGCTACTCACACAAGTCCCCTACAAGTGCTCTGACTTCAATCCAAGCATTCTGCTATTTATGAACCTTAACGCAAGTTCCTTGCAAGTTCTACGCCTCCTACTAGCATTCTGCTAATACGGACTTTCTACAAGTTCCACTTGTCATTATACTAACTACAGATAGTTTTCAACTATCCAAGACATTCCTTCATTTGAGCAGTCTATTTTATCAAGATAAGAACTGAATGTACGTAGGAATATTAACTTGTATAAATGTAAATACTCTTCAGACCCTCAGTCTACTACTTTATGTTAGCATTGAACTTGTGCAGCTCATTAAGTTTCAAAACAAGTTTCATTCTTTTTGTGTACATATTGTATGAAAATTTCCAAGCAATAAACTTTTATGTTGTGCCTTGTATATCAAGTTCCTTGTATACAACACAACAATATTGGCGACGAGGAAAAGTCACAAGCAGGTACCGCCAATACAACTATATTGGCGACAAAGAAAAGTTACCAGTGAGTACCGCCAATACAACAATATTGGCGACAAGGAAACGTCACAAGTAGGTATCGCCAACAATATTGACGACGAAAAAAAAACGTTACAAGTGGTTACGCCATATCAACAATATAGCGACGAGAGACAAGTTAGGCACACCAACAATCTGCCAACATTTCATATTTGTGCAGTGACATTATTCCCAGTGTACGCCCCATTCGAACTGAGGACATCAGGCCAACATTTCACGGCACGGACACAGCACCTGTTCTTCAGCGCATTCTCTCTGTGCTCGCTCTTTCTCTCTCACTCCCAGGCGATCGTTGAAGGTCACGCTTCCAGCTGGTTCCCCTACACACTGTTTCGGAAGTTGTGCTCACTGTCTCATCCGTCAACATGGCTAGTACGGAGCAATTAGCAGCTATATTGCAGGCTTTGCAGCAGCAACAACAGCAATTCATGCAACAGCAGCAGTCAGCATTACTTACAGCCATACAGGCTCTCTCTTCCTCCGCACAGAACACCACCGTTCCTGCCTTTTCTGCCTTCGACCCAGAGAAAGAAGAATGGTCAGTGTATTTCGCTCGCCTTCAACAGCATTTCATCTGTCACTCCATCACGGACGAAAAGCGCCAACAAGCTCTTTTTCTCAGTTCTGTAGGCAATACTACCTGTGAATTACTGCAGAAATTAAGCCCCGAAGAACAGATCTCGGAAGTTCCTTTCGCACAGCTCCTAGCTCGCATAAATGAACATTATGCTAAGGATTCCCACATTGTAGCAGCTCACTATAAATTTTTTCAATGTAGAATGAAGCCACAACAGACTCACACAGAATGGATTGCGGAATTACGTGGCCTTGCCAAGAGTTGCAAGTTTATCTGTTCTAAGGATGGTTGTCGCACGCCCTACACTGATTCACTCATTCGGAACATGGTTATTCTCCATACTCCCCAAGACAAAGTTTGTTTCGACGCTGTCAAGAGTAGGAACCCTTCTTTAGAAGAAGTACAGCGTATTGCCACAGTCTATGAAATGACTACTAAGACTGCCGCTGAAATAGCTACCAAACATGAAGTCGCTCACGTATCTCATATGGCCCGCCAGCATTCTGCTCCTTCGCACAGCCAGGTCAGCTCGCTCCCTTCCAAGCGTTCCCGACAGGTTCATTCTCGCTCTTCTACGAAGAGAATGGAAGATAGGAAAACACGCATTCCTAAGAAAACTCCTCAGCTCCTGCCTTCCTGCAGAGGATGTTTTAAGCATCACGAACGCCGTGACTGCCGCTTCTTCAAGTCCACCTGTGATCGCTGTCATAAAGTAGGACACATCAAGACTGTCTGTCGAAGTACGTCCCGCCCTGCCATTACTCATCCAGCGAAGAAAACTATTCTGAAGACACGACAGGACATGGAAGTTGATCAAATCAACCTCATTCTTCCTACAAGAAATTCTAGTAAGATCATCATTCCGATCATTTTCCCCGATCACTCTACTGATTTTCAATTAGATACTGGATCACCTTTCTCCATCATCAATCTTGCTACATATCACAACTTAGGTTCGCCATCTTTCTCTCCTGCTGACGTCCAACTTGTTACTTTTAACAAGAAAAAAATTGATATTAAAGGAAAAATCACTATTCCAGCCAATAACTACACTGCATCCAATATTCTAGGCATGGATCTTTTCAATTTATTTGGCTTCCAAGTACATGGCAACATCAATGTAGTCTCTGCCTTACAACCTACCTCTGATGTCACGGATCTCCTAAAGCAATTTCCAGAAGTTTTCGACTCTACCTTAGGCACAGCCAAAGACTACACAGCTCATATCCAGCTGAAATCAGGAGCCAAGCCTCGTTTTTTCAAAGCACGTCCAGTCCCACTTGCACTTCAGGATCAAGTTACTCAAGAGTTACAGAGACGGATAGCAGCCGGTATAGTAGTTCCCGTCAATTCCAGTAAATGGGCTACTCCACTCGTCGTAGTTAAAAAAGCTAATGGCAATATCCGCATTTGTGGTAATTTTCGCTCTACAATCAACTCTCAGATTGAAACCAATGTTTTTCCGATTCCCTATCCTGAGGACTTATTTCGCCGTTTAGCCGGTGAACAGCTCTTCTCTAGAGTGGATCTCAAAGAAGCTTATCTACAGCTACTTTTAGATGAAGAATCCAAGCAGTGCCTCACAATGAATACCCCTCTTGGACTTCTACAGCTCCAGGCCTACCTTTCGGTGTATCTTCCTCCACTGCGATTTTCCAGCGATATTTAGCACAGCTTACCACCTCCATTCCCGGTTGTGCTAATTACCTTGATGACATTCTTGTGACTGGCAAAGATCATCAAGATCACCTGCATAATCTGCGCCTGCTCCTCACCAAATTGAAAGAAAATGGCCTACGTGCTAATCTCGCTAAATGCACATTCTTTCAACCTCAAGTTCAATATCTAGGTCATATCATTGATAAGAATGGCATTCGACATAGCGAACAGAACGTCTCTGCCATTGTCAACATGCCCGCACCGCAGAACATCGGAAAAGCAAACTATTATAACAAGTTCACTCCACGCTTCACTTCAGTAGCAGCTCCTCTGAACGCCTTACGCAAGAAAGGTGCTAAATTTCATTGGTCTCAGCAATGTCAACATGCCTGGCAGACCATTAACAAGGCCCTTGTCCACGCTGTCAAGCTTACTTATTTTCAGCCCGGTAAGCTCCTCACTCTCGCCACGGACGCATCTGATTATGGACTCGGCGCCGTTCTCTCCCAGAAGGATCGTCATGGACAAGAACGTCCTATAGCCTTCGCTTCCAAGACACTCAACGACCATCAACGTCACTACTCTCAGATAGAGAAAGAAGCATTAGCTATTATCTTTGGTATTCACTGTTTCAACGAGTATCTATATTGCAACCATTTCCTCATAATCACTGATCACAAGCCTCTTGTTCACTTACTCCATCCTGGTAATAAGATCCCTGAACATTCTCCAAGGAAACTTCAGAGATGGTCGATATTTCTTTCTGACTACTCCTATCAGATTGCCTATCGTAGCACATCCCAGCATTGTAATGCTGATGCTCTCTCTTGCTTACCTGTAGGTCCTGATACTACTTTCGATTCTCAAGAATCTGAATGTCTTCACTTAGACACTGAACTTGAAGACACAGTCTCCAGTTTTCCCATTGACGCTACTTGCATCGCCAAAGCGACTGATAAGGATAGTACACTAGCTACAGTTCGTACTTATATCCGCAACGGTTGGCCTCTTCAACACAAGCTTCCTACCAGCCTTGCACCATATCATCGCCTTCAGCATTGTCTCACGACTCGTACCGGAGTAATCCAATTAGAAACAGGCACCCTATTCCGAGTGGTTATCCCACTTAGTTTGCGCAAGCAAGTTCTCGACTTCTTACATGAAGGTCATTGGGGAATATCACGCACCAAGCAACTCACCCGTCAACACTGTTCTTGGTCCGGTATTGACGCCGACATCGAGAAACTCATCTGCCACTGTGACCCGTGTCAGGTACATCGAAATGCACCGTCATCTGACCTCGCTCCATGGCCTCCTGCTACTTCTCCTTGGGAAAGAGTACACATAGACTTCACCAGACCTTTTCTCAACTCTATGTGGCTCATAGTGATAGATTCTCTATCCAACTTTCCTTACGTCATAGAAATGCATTCTACTACTACAGAAGCTACCATTCGCGCACTTCAGAAGATTTTCACTACTAAAGGTTTACCTCAAGTGCTCATTTCAGACAATGGACCTCAATTTACTGCCACTAACTTCCAGAACTTCTGTACTCATAAAGGCATTCGGCATATTCTGGCACCGCCTTTTCACCCACAATCTAATGGTGACGCTGAACGTTTTGTCCAGACATTCAAGAAAAGCATGAAGAAAGCTGTATCTTCAGGTTTAACTAAGGATCAGGCATTGTTACAACTCCTAGGAAGATATAGGACTATGCCTGGTACCGACAACCTCACTCCACCTCACAAACTCCATGGACGCCCTCATCGCACTTTGCTTTCTTTGTTGCAGCCTCTTCCTGCCCAGCCGCAGCGCTCGCAACCAAAGTTCAACGCCACCGACAAAGTATATGTCCGGACTTTCAAGTCCAATCCTCCCTGGATACCTGGTATCATCTGCCGTACCTTGGGCCATCGTCTCTACGACATACAGACCGCCGAGAAACGCATCTGCCGCCACCAGGACCAGATCCGCCTCCACTATTGTCCATTTCCTCCTGTTGATTCCCTGGTCACACCTAAGAAATCCATTGCAGAACGAGCTCTGGACCATTTAATCAACATGGGTTCTTTTCAGGACGATTCTACGCTCCTTCACCCAGAACAGGCTCCGGACAACACAACAGACACGGCCGACTCTCCAGCCCAGCATTGCTGCCACCGCCAGCACCGTCGCCGCTTCGCGCCGTACCGGCGTAATTAGGAGGGGAGGCCTACAAGTTCTGCAGCCCGCCCATCATCGACGTTTCGAGAGACCACGAGGCGGACTGCAGTGCGCTGACGTGATCGTCTGTGACGTCAGCCAGCGCTATAAATTGAGCGACGTTCTCGCCTCTCCAGGCACTCCCACAGTGTCCAACGACCAGACTACACCGCAAGTCAGACACGGAGGTACCCTCTTAAATAAGTGTTCTGAACAGGTGGACTGATTCTGGCCGGGAGGTTTCACTTCAGGACATTGCCTCATGCATCCTGCCTTCCGTAGCACCGTCAAGCATCCTATCCAAGCATTCTGCTACTCACACAAGTCCCCTACAAGTGCTCCGACTTCAATCCAAGCATTCTGCTATTTATGAACCTTAACGCAAGTTCCTTGCAAGTTCTACGCCTCCTACTAGCATTCTGCTAATACGGACTTTCTACAAGTTCCAATTGTCATTATACTAACTACAGATAGTTTTCAACTATCAAGGACATTCCTTCATTTGAGCAGTCTATCTTATCAAGATAAGAACTGAATGTACATAGGAATATTAACTTGTATAAATGTAAATACTCTTCAGACCCTCAGTCTACTACTTTATGTTAGCATTGAACGTGTGCAGCTCATTAAGTTTCAAGACAAGTTTCATTCTTTTTGTGTACATATTGTATGAAAATTTCCAAGCAATAAACTTTTATGTTGTGCCTTGTATATCAAGTTCCTTGTATACAACGTATACAACAATTAATGAACTTTATTATTAAGTATCCACATTAACGCTATCTAATTAAAATCGAGAACCTTCCAACTTTCAATGAATTTATTATGTTGTCAAAGAAACGAGCTTCATTCTTTGACAACATAATAAATGCACTGAAAGGTGGAAGGTTCTTGATTTTAATCATCAAGTGGCATATCACAACTTTGATTCGTTCGGGCAGTGACTGGGTTTCAAGGTCAAAATGAAAGTGACTGTTTCAAGCAGCTTATCACCAACGTACCTCCTTAACCTCCTCATGTCTGTAACACCCTAATATGCAAGGTTTTCAATCATACAGTCATCGGAAGCCTTAATCAAATCCCTGTTGAGTTCAGGGATTAGTGCTTCTCAATTTTGACTACAACACTACCGAACATCTTAGCCTCAAGTAGCCGTCAACTCTGTTCACCCATCGATGTCCTGATTAACATGGATCCATCATGAAGCTAGCACATTTTGTCAACTTTACCAAGAACAATGTCTTCAACTGCATTACTGATGAGGAATGGACTCTCTTCCAAGAAACACTGGTACAACCAGGAATCAACGCAGCCATTTGTCATATTCATCTCGTAATGCCACTTCTTGTTTTTAAAGATGCCATTCAAATGGCAACACCCTTAGAATTAAAATTAAAACCCAGGTACGTTTTTGGTCCTACGAGTAGCTAAGGAAATAAAAGGTCAACCCTTAGCAGAGCCCTGCATGCCAAGGTAAGGCTTAATACTTCCGGAGGTGGCCCGGTATCTGCAGGTGGCTTGCTAGTGACTGCTATCCCAGTAGCCACGCATCACCTCACCACAACCTGAAACTTATGATTGGTGGAGGATGAAACCTCCACACATAGATCCACTCGCACTGCCTTGAGGCAGAGAGGATGGCTAGTTCAGAGACATTAAATTTATGGAGGTTACGGTATAAAAGGTAGACGTAGTAACAAAGAAAGATGGCTCAGACAATCTGGGGGACACCTTGTTAGTCTGGCTCTACTCCAGGGCCAATCCAGCAAGGGTAACCCTGAGCTGGCACAGCCCTCGGGATCAACAAACACACAAGCCCGCACACTGACATCAAGGTCACGGTGTCCCAAGAGGCGAAGAATAAAATGGACAGATAAGACAAGGAACGAAGAAGAAAGAGGCATACTGAAGGCAATACTGGCATTAGCTCTAAAATTTCTTCGGAAGTGGCCAGTTTAAGTACAGTCTCAGTCTGCTTCACCTCGTTAACATTAGTCTGTGTTCATTGAGTTATCTGTTCTAGCATAATAATGGCTATGAGGACGGGTAAGAAACAGAAAATTGCTAATGAATGTTGAGTGTTCCAAGCATAATGGACAGACTCGTACTTTATCGTTAATATTAAAGAGAAACCACTGTGCTTAATTTGCAATGAATCTGTTTTGGTAATGGAAGAGTATTATCTCAAGTAATATTACAACACCAAGCATGCCTCTAAGATGAACGTGATCGAAGGACAACTATGATTAAATAAAGTGTCTGATATAAAGAAAAAATTGCAACAACAATGGTTTCCTTTTTACTTGAAAATGAATTACAAGTGAGAGTTTTATATTATTTCTGAACAGATTGCTACAAATTTAAACCCTTTTACTGATGGTGGGTTTGTAAAGCAGTACACAGGGTCTGCAGTGGAAATTCTATGTCCATCACATAACATTTGTTTTTGAAAGTGAGTATGTCTGGAGTTACTGTGGCTAGAGGAATTGAGGAACTAGATATTGAAAACATACTTAAGGATTCTACTTTACTGTATACATTTTATTCTCTAGAGGAGAGTACTAATATTAGCTAACACA
This sequence comes from Anabrus simplex, assembly GCF_040414725.1. Lineage (NCBI taxonomy): Eukaryota > Metazoa > Arthropoda > Insecta > Orthoptera > Tettigoniidae > Anabrus > Anabrus simplex. The sequence goes on along the minus strand of NC_090265.1, from coordinate 27,318,431 downwards.
GGAATTTTTATCCGAGGAATCAATAGTATCAACTTTAATATTATGGAAGAAATGGCAGCTCTATTTCCAATGAAAAGCACTACAAAGGACAGTGATGTCTGTAATGTTTTGACTTCAACTTTAAATTGATTTGACCTAAAATGGAACAATCTCTCTGCTGTTGTTGTGGAAGAATGTTATGGTGTTAATTAGGAAATAAAAAATGCTTTAACTGATGCAGTGTCATTGCATTATCTGCCAAGATAATTTATGTGCAAAAATGTGTGTAAATTTTAACAGGTCCCAAAGTACAAACTGCAGGGAATTCAAAAGTTCCTTAATAATATGATGCAGAGTATGGAGATGTGTATTGTACACAGGTGTACTGGCTCAATAAGGGAATGGTTCTGAAAGGTTTTTGTTTTTATCTAAAAGAAGAGATCTGAACATTCATGGCAAATAAAGGAAGTTTGAAGGTCCTACCTACTTAGATGGCAAATGTTGGATACTTCACAGATATTTCATTACACTTCATCAATTTGAATAATCGACTACAAGTTAAGAATACTGTGTTACATAACCTTTTTGACCCAGTGAAGACATCTGAAACTAAACTTTGCTTGTGGGAGGTTCAGCTCCTAAGAGGAGACTTGACACATTTTTCCATATTGTCCCAATGTGAAGTACAGTGAAGCACTCCCGATTCTAAGATCTGATTTCAGTAACAGGTTTCAGGATTTTAGATCCAATGAAAAACTACTAAAGCTATTTTCTACATCATTTAATGTCAATGTAGAGGATGCTCCCAGCAATATACAAATGGAACTTTTAAATCGCAGTGTAATAGTGATTTACAGGAGAAATTTAGTAACGTGGAATTTTTGAAGTTTTACTCTAACGATAAGATAAAGATTAAGAGATAAGAATTTCAAATTGTTCCGTATTGAAGTGAGTTCACTAATAAGTTAAAAGAAAGTATAAAATGGTTCAACCTTTCAATACTATTAAAATAAGAAATGTAAGTTTACATTCCTACTTAATTAAAATTGGTACCGGTTTCGACCAGTATTTTTGGTCATCATCAGCTGATCACAAATAGGTGTAAAACAATGCACAGATAAATAAATTGCGAAGTATAAAGAATTCTGTAGGTTGTGAAGCACTAAAATCTTTATGGAGTACTGTGCGTTGAAAGATGCACAGGTAAAAATATGAAGTTTGGATGATACTGTCAGCTGCAGTTTATAAGGCACTGTACAATTTTAAGGATACTGCGTGTCAATCATGAACGTTTGTAAGACATAAGCGTTAGAGAACAATGTACAGGAAGAAGACCATAATCAAATATGTATCCAAATATAGTACTGAGCAAATTCTTGAAGAGTTAAATTGTAGTTTAAGAGACACTGTATAATTTTAGGAAATAGCACTGCCCGTCGATAGATCCAAAAATTATGAAGAAGTCGCCGATCAAATATGCAAATGTACTAAGGAATAAGTTCCCGAAGAGTAGATCAGCACTGTGCTTCTAAAAGTCTCTTAAGTTACATGTGTTAGAGAGCACTGTGTGTGAAGAAGTCCAGAATCAAATACGTATCTAAATGTAGCACGGAGTAAATTCTTGAAGAGATCAGCTGCAGTCCATGAGGCACTGTATAATTTTAGGAATTAGCACTGCTTTTCGATAGATCTAAAAATTATGAAGAAAGTCGCAGATCAAATATATAAATGTATTACGGAGCAAGTTCTTGAAGAGTAGATCGGCACTGTGCTTCCAAAAGTTTCGTAAGTTAGATCAATGAAGTTATTTCAGGTTCCCTCTATATCATCTGATGGCCAGGCAGGCATCAATTTTTGGTAATGAGACAAAGTCTCTCATAGTGCATTGGTACTGCTGGTGGCTTCAAGTAGCCTACGCAGTGGCCTCCACAGTATGCACTAGCCATACGTCTTGGCAGGTGCGCTATTTACCAACTGGTGAGCCCAACTTAGCACACTGGGGCGAGGTGCTGGCAACCAGGAATGAGTTGGCTAGAAAATTTATAATGTCCAATAATGGACCATTTATATTGGTATTATAAATTTACTCATTCGGAACAAATATTTCGGGTTCCCTCTATATCATCTGACGGCCAGGCAGGCATCAATTTTAGTGCTTCACTATTAGCAACTTACATAATTTCTTATACTTTGCAATTTATTTATATGTGCATTGTTTTACACCTATTTGTGATCGGCTGATGATGACCAAAAATACTGGTCGAAACCGGTACCAATTTTAATTAAATAGGAATGTAAACTTACATTTCTTATTTTAATAGTATTGAAAGGTTGAACCATTTTATACTTTCTTTTCACTTATCTGTGATAAGATAAAGAGTTGCATCTAACTCGACCAGCCAAAATTGACGACGAAAAGAAACATCTATTTGCCTACTGTGCCATGTTTGTCCAACCCTTGCCCCGTTTCTATGGGGTCAGGTACAGGGCGAGATGAATCTGTCGTGGCCTACTCTTGTCGAATAGCACCAAGGGGTCTGCCTATTGCTTAACATCTCTGTCCGACGGACAAATCATCATCAACAGGTAATATGTCCTCACGCCATATGAGCACTGCGGAGGGGTTTGCAATTAAATCCAGGCTTTTGGCATGCAATCTAGTGATCAGAAATCCTATATCACCACCTCCCATACCCTGCCGGCCAACACTCTGATAATACCAGCCAGGAATGAGTTGGCTGGAAAATTTATAATGTCCAATAACAGACCATTTATATTGGTATTATAAATTTACTCATTCGGGATAAATATTACAGGTTCCCTCTATATCATCTGATGGCCAGGCAGGCATCAATTTTTGGTAATGAGACAAAGTCTCTCATAGTGCATTGGCACTGCCGGTGGCTTCAAGTAGCCTACACAGTGGCCTCCACAGTATGCACTAGCCATGCGTCTTGGTGGGTGTGCTATTTATCAACTGGTGAGCCCAACTTAGCATACTGGGGCGAGGCGCTGGCAGCCAGGAATGAGTTGGCTGGAAAATTTATAATGTCCAATAATGGACCATTTATATTGGTATTATAAATTTACTCATTCGGAACAAATATTTCAGGTTCCCTCTATATCATATCAACATTTGATGGTGAAATTTTTTCACTTAACGGGACTCGAACTGGCTAACCACAGTTTCAGACCATTTACACTTCAAAAACTTAATCATGGCCACCAGGCAATTTGCCTACAGTGCCATGTTGCCATATTACCCAGAAAATACCAGCTACGGATATTCAGGTGATAGGTTTTATGATTGATGCCAGGGGAACGATCCCCAAAAAGGCAGTGGAAATCATGAGAGTCTTCGGGATCAGCGCTGATGAACTCGTGGACTGGGGGCTAAAAGCTCTCAGGGGCTTTATCCTCATTTTGAGACATCATCTGTACTCATCGGAATAAGATCAACTGGCCTCAAGTCAGAATCATACTTATTATTTTAAGTTTTGTAAGGATTATTTCTACCGGGTGAGTTGGCCGTGCGATTAGAAGCATGCAGCTGTGAGCTCGCATCCAGGAGATAGTGGGTTCGAACCCCACTGTCGGCAGCCCTGAAGATGGTTTTCCGTGGTTTCCCATTTTCACACCAGGCAAATGCTGGGGCTGTACCTTAATTAAGGCCACAGCCACTTCCTTCCCATTCCTAGGCCTTTCCTGTCCCATTGTCGCCATAAGACCTATCTGTGTCGGTGCGATGTAAAGCAACTAGCAAAAAAACAAAAAAAATCTGAAGTTGTTCTTGTAACTTTTAAAATGTTTTTGTTGTTTTTACTTCATTAATTATTTTTTAAAACTGAAGATGTAATTTCACAATCATTTTTTATTTTTTTAGTTCTTTACAAACAATTTCTTTTTTAATCAATATTCACTTTATTTTGTCTTTGGGCATCCTCTAGGTGGAGCAAGAATTTATAGTAAATTGTTTTTGAGGGGAAAAAAGCTTGCCTGGTGGCCATGACTGTTAAGGCGTCAAGTATATGAATGTCTCATAGTAAACATCATCATTAATTCCTTCCAGCGAGCCAGGTAGGATGTTTAAGAACAATGTGCCTCCTTTTATTACAGTCCTGGTATGCTTCTTTTCTTTCTAGGGCATCCCATGTTTCTCTTCTCTTATCTGATCTAACCACTTTTATCTAGGGCATCCAATTGGTCTTTGTTCTGGAAATATTTTTTTTTTTCAAAATAATTCTTTGGTGTTTGAGTCATCTGCATCTGCTTAACGTGTCCTAGCCACTTCAGCCTTGCAACACTTTCTTCCATGGTCAGGGTGACCTGCAGGTCTCTTCTTATTGTACCAGTAACTGACACGCACTCATTGACGCGTGTAATTGAGCATGAGGGTTTCGCAGGGCGTGTGGTCTTATGTTAGGAGATTGTACAGAGAGGGAGTAAAAGATTGCATATGCTGGCCACATAAACTATTAAAATCAGTCAAAGTAGACAAATGGCCTATCATTTCCTTGAATATTTGTCAAACTGGACTCTCATCCACACTTAATACTCAATAAACCGATAATAGATTGTGTCGATATTTTTGGCGACAAATATTTAGAACGAAGTTCACCAATGAAATTAATAAAATCTCTTCTTGATATAATTAATTAACTTGAATAAAGAAAGTTCATTGTTGAATTTTATAAATGACAACATTGAAAAATTAGGATCATTCTTGAAAATGGAACTAACAAAATTAATTGGTGCAAGCAAATATAGTTCAATCTTGATATGCCTATCAAATTTCGAGCTAAAGTTCATTCTTCAGTTAGCTAACTAACTAACTAACTAACTAACTAACTAACGTAATATGCAGATAAACAAAGTTTTAATTCATAGGAATGTTAAGGAAGTGGCTAAGTTTCAATGTTCCCACTCGTTAGAAAGTTCATTGGTATGACTTAATATTACACTGGCTTTAAGAAATAGCAAGTCATTAAAAAAATTGGAATATTATATTTAATTATATAATTATAAAATTTATATTTAATGAGAATTAAAGCTGCTGGAAAGTTTTACAGTGATTTGCTGAATTGAAAGTTACTTGATAAGACACAGTTCACACTTTTCTTTGATGATACAAATGCTTCTCACCTTACTGAAGAACTGGCTCCGTTTGACTGTGTCCTCACAGACTATAGGACCATGTCTACCATGGATCAGGAACACCATCACCATGTCCCTCGAAGTTACCACGTCAACCATAGATCAGAAACACCATTACCATGTATCCCTCGGAGTTACTACGTCTCCATCGGCAGGAGTTCACATGACAACACGGGCGGTCGGAGTATGCATGGGGCGCTGGTTTAAACACACCACTTCGAGTGATACTGCACTGTTTGTTTCAAGTAGGACGTCTAATATGCTCAGTAATTTGCACTAAGTCCACTAAATGACTTGTCATGAGACACTAAATTTTCTAAGTTCCACTCGCCAGTTTAATGCAATTAAATAAGTTTCAAACAAAGTCTATGCTAAGATAATTGAATCTTCACAGTACCCTGACTTCACCAAGTTCTGATTGTCAGGTTAATGCAGTTCAAGGAAATTGAAATGAAGTCTATTCATTCAACTTCACACGTGATCCTAGTGTAGGATTCAGTCTACGTTCCAGATACGTTGAGAAACAGTCTACTATCACTCTATCACCACGAAATATTAAATAGTTAATGGCACTGACTATAATTCTAACCATGCAGTATTAGGCATGTAGTTTCTACAAGCAAAGTCCTAACTGGTTAATTTACTCATAGAAGTTAACAGGTAGACTCGTCGTATTAATAATGTATAAGTTAATCAACAGTTCTATCACACACTGTATTAACATGTCTGATGTCTAACGCTTGTATATTATAAGTCACACGAAACGTATTTGGAAAAACTTAGAATGCAGGATGTATACCGCTGTCGGAGTTAGAGTTCTCGGCTGTACCTGCTATACCTACTGGGTACTTAGTTCGACGTTCGGACTCGACACTCTCGCACAAAGTTGAACTTTACTGCTGGCACAACCCCATGCAGCAGGTCTCTACTATGCTGTACTGTGCTGTACTATCCCTATACTGTCCTCTCACTCGTCTTATATACCCGGGCTTGATCCTGAGCATACACGTCACTGAAATTACTTGATATCTTGACATTGCAATATCTCCTTAAATAAAAAAATTTGGACATGAGCTATCTGTTATTGTAAGCTATATGGTCCCATTGTCTGTTAGTTGATATCTTATCTGGAAGCAGAGATATAAAAAAGCTTCCAGATGGTTCCCTCTGATGTGTGGGCCTCATGTTGTAGTCGTGTCTTAGCAGCAGCCACGAGCTCGCTCGCTGGAAGCGTTGTATCATAGCCTACAACGTGCACAAATTGAAAGGATGAAACAGACTGCACGGTCGCCAGTTCAATCACAGGCAGTTCCTGTTTCAGTATCTGATCATTCCTAATTTTGTCCTTCCCTGTTTTATGTACAGATGATCTAAAGAACTTCATTTCAACAGCTTGCAGCTGACTTACTTCTCTTTTAGGTATGATGCAACTCTCGAGACTATATATCATGATGGATAGGAAATAAGTCTTAAATAGTAATGTATCTTCTAATTGCTAGGATCCAAAAGCAGAGCTTTGGATCGATCATTGACCTGTAGAGAACATCTCAAGAGAACATTTGCAAAGGTCAAAACCCATAACAACATCCTACACCAACTATCAGGGGTACAACTGCATCTACCTTAAGACAACAGCTCTTGCTATAGTTTACCCAGGAGCTGAATACTACAGTCCAGTATGGCTTAAGAGAGCTCACACAAAGAAAATCGACACTCAGTTGAATGATATAGACGTTGATTCCCGTAGGGAATCTGAAATATTTGTCCCGAATGAGTAAATTTATAATACCAATATAAATGGTCCGTTATTGGATATTATAAATTTTCCAGATAACTCATTCCTGATTGCCAGCGTTTCGCCCTCGTGTGCTAGGTGGAGCTCATCAGTTGGTACCTAGCACACCTACCAAGACGTTGGCTAGTGCACACCGTGGAGGCCACTGCGTAGGCTACTTGGAGCCACCGGCAGTGCCAATGCACTATGAGACATTTTGTCTCTCTACCAAAAATTGATGCCTGCTTGGCTATCAGATGATATAGTTGATTCCCATAGGGAATCTGAAATATTTGTCCCGAATGAGTAAATTTATAATATCTACACTGACTGACAGAGCAAATGCAACACCAAGAAGGAGTGGTCAGAACTTTATGCCAACTGCAGGGTAGACTGACGTCACTGAGGTATGCTCATGATGTGAAATGTGCCGCTGTGCTGCGCACGTAGCGAATGATAAATGGGACACGGCGTTGGCGAATGGCCCACTTCGTACCGTGATTTCTCAGCCGACAGTCATTGTAGAACAGGTTGTCGTGTGCCACAGGACACGTGTACAGCTAAGAATGCCAGGCCGCCGTCAACGGAGGCATTTCCAGCAGACAGACGACTTTACGAGGGGTATGGTGATCGGGCTGAGAAGGGCAGGTTGGTCGCTTTGTCAAATCGCAGCCGATACCCATAGGGATGTGTCCACGGTGCAGTGCCTGTGGCAAAGATGGCGAAGATGGTTGGCGCAGGGACATGTGGCACGTGCGAGGGGTCCAGGCGCAGCCCGAGTGATGTCAGCACGCGAGGATCGGCGCATCCGCCGCCAAGCGGTGGCAGCCCCGCACGCCACGTCAACCGCCATTCTTCAGCATGTGCAAGACACCCTGGCTGTTCCAATATCGACCAGAACAATTTCCCGTCGATTGGTTGAAGGAGGCCTGCACTCCCGGCGTCCGCTCAGAAGACTACCATTGACTCCACAGCATAGACGTGCACGCCTGCCATGGTGCCGGGCTAGAGCGACTTGGATGAGGGAATGGCGGAACGTCGTGTTCTCCGATGAGTCACGCTTCTGTTCTGTCAGTGATAGTCACCGCAGACGAGTGTGGCGTCGGCGTGGAGAAAGGTCAAATCCGGCAGTAACTGTGGAGCGCCCTACCGCTAGACAACGCGGCATCATGGTTTGGGGCGCTATTGCGTATGATTCCACGTCACCTCTAGTGCGTATTCAAGGCACGTTAAATGCCCACCGCTACGTGCAGCATGTGCTGCGGCCGGTGGCACTCCCGTACCTTCAGGAGCTGCCCAATGCTCTGTTTCAGCAGGATAATGCCCGCCCACACACTGCTCACATCTCCCAACAGGCTCTACGAGGTGTACAGATGCTTCCGTGGCCAGCGTACTCTCCGGATCTCTCACCAATCGAACACGTGTGGGATCTCATTGGACGCCGTTTGCAAACTCTGCCCCGGCCTCGTACCAACGACCAACTGTGGCAAATGGTTGACAGAGAATGGAGAACCATCCCTCAGGACACCATCCGCACTCTTATTGACTCTGTACCTCGACGTGTTTCTGCGTGCATCGCCGCTCGCGGTGGTCCTACATCCTACTGAGTCGATGCCGTGTGCATTGTGTAACCTGCATATCGGTTTGAAATTAACATCAATTATTCGTCCGTGCCGTCTCTGTTTTTTCCCCAACTTTCATCCCTTTCAAACCACTCCTTCTTGGTGTTGCATTTGCTCTGTCAGTCAGTGTATTTTTTTGCTATTTTGCTTTATGTCGCACCGACACAAGTATGTCTTATGGCGGGATAGGAGAGGCCTAGGAAGTGGAAGGAAGCGGCCGTGGCCTTAATTAAGGTACAGCCCCGGCATTTGCCTGGAGTGAAAATGGGAAACCACGGAAAACCATCTTCAGGGCTGCCGACAGTGGGGAATTTATAATACCAATATAAATGGTCCGTTATTGGACATTATAAATTTTCCAGCCTCCTCTGCGAACCATGTGACCTTGCCGCGGTGGGGAGGCTTGCGTGTCCCAATGATGCAGATAGCCGAGCCGCAGGTGCAACCATATCGGATGGGTATCTGTTGAGAGACCAGACTAACGAATGGTTCATCGAAAGGGGGGTAGCAGCCTTTCGGTAGTTGCAAGGGCGGCAGTCTAGATGATTGACTGATACGGCCTTGTAATAATACTCAACATGGCTTAGCTGTGTTGATACTGCTACACGGCTGAAAGCAACGGGAAACTACAGCCGTAACCACCTCCCGAGGACATGCAGCTCTCTCTGTATGAATGATGTACTGATGATGGCTTCCTCCCGGGTAAAATATTCCGGAGGTAAACTAGTCCCCCATTCGGATCTCCGGGTGGGGACTACACGAGAGGGGGCGATCATCAGGAAGATGGATACTGACATTCTGCGAGTCGGAGCGTGGAATGTTAGAAGTTTGAATCGTTGTGGTAGGTTAGAGAATCTGAAAAGGGAGATGGATAGGCTAAAGTTAGATGTGGTTGGTATAAGTGAAGTACGTTGGCAGGAAGAACAGGATTTTTGGTCAGGCGACTACCGAATTATCAACACGAAATCAAACAGGGGTAATGCAGGAGTTGGTTTAATAATGAATAAGAAAATAGGGCAGCGGATAAGCTACTACGACCAGCATAGTGAAAGAATTATTGTCGCCAAGATAGACACCAAACCAATGCCCACCACAATAGTGCAGGTCTATATGCCTACTAGTTCAGCGGATGATGAAGAAATTGAAAGAATATATGAGGAGATAGAAGATTTAATACAATATGTCAAAGGTGACGAGAATCTAATTGTGATGGGAGACTGGAACGCAGTGGTAGGCCAAGGAAGAGAAGGTAGCACAGTAGGAGATTTTGGATTGGGACAAAGGAACGAAAGAGGAAGTCGGCTGGTTGAATTCTGCACTGACCATAATTTAGTCCTCGCCAATACTTGGTTCAAACACCACAAACGACGGCTGTATACGTGGACGAGACCTGGAGACACTGGAAGGTATCAAATAGACTTCATTATGATTAGGCAGAGATTCAGAAACCAGGTGTTGGATTGCAAAACTTTCCCAGGAGCAGACGTGGACTCTGACCACAACTTGTTGGTCATGAAATGCCATCTGAAATTGAAGAAATTGAAGAAAGGAAAGAATGCAAAAAGATGGGATCTAGACAAGTTGAAAGAAAAGAGTGTGAGGGATTGTTTCAAGGAACATGTTGCACAAGGACTAAATGAAAAGGCCGAAGGAAACACAGTAGAGGAAGAGTGGAGAGTCATGAAAAATGAAGTCAGTAGGGCTGCTGAAGAAATGTTAGGAAGGAAGAAAAGATCAACTAAGAATCAGTGGATAACTCAGGAGATACTAGACCTGATTGATGAACGACGAAAATACAAGAATGCTAGAAATGAAGAGGGCAGAAAAGAATACAGGCGATTAAAGAATGAAGTGGATAGAAAGTGCAAAGTAGCTAAGGAAGAATGGCTGAAGGAGAAGTGCAAGGATGTCGAAGGCTGTATGGTCGATGCTGCATACAGGAAAATCAAGGAAACCTTTGGAGAAAGGAAATCTAGGTGCATGAATATTAAGAGCTCAGATGGAAAGCCACTTCTAGGGAAAGAAGACAAAGCAGAAAGATGGCAGGAGCATATCCAACAGTTGTATCAAGGTAACGATGTAGATAATTTCGTTTTGGAACATGAAGAGGCTGTTGATGCTGATGAAATGGGAGACCCAATTTTGAGGTCAGAGTTTGACAGAGCTGTGAGTGACCTAAATAGGAACAAGGCACCTGGAATTGATGATATTCCCGCTGAATTACTGACTGCCTTAGGAGAAACCAGCATGGTAAGGTTATTTCATTTAGTGTGCAAGATGTATGAGACAGGAGAAGTCCCATCCGATTTTCAGCAGAATGTTGTTATACCTATTCCCAAGAAAGCCGGTGCTGACAGGTGTGAAAACTACCGCACTATTAGTTTAGTATCTCATGCCTGCAAAATTTTAACACGTATTATTTACAGAAGAATGGAAAAACAAGTTGAAGCTGAGTTGGGGGAAGATCAATTTGGCTTCAGAAGAAATGTAGGAACACGTGAAGCAATCCTGACTTTACGTCTGATCTTAGAGGATCGAATCAAGAAGGACAAACCCACGTACATGGCATTCATAGATCTAGAAAAGGCATTCGATAATGTTGATTGGACCAGGCTATTTATGATTCTGAAGATGATAGGGATCAGATACCGAGAACGAAGAATTATCTACAACCTGTATAAAAATCAGTCTGCAGTGATAAGAATCGAGGGCTTTGAAAAAGAAGCAGCAATCCAGAAAGGAGTGAGGCAAGGCTGCAGTTTGTCCCCTCTCCTTTTCAATGTTTACATAGAACAGGCAGTAAAGGAAATCAAAGAGAAATTTGGAAAGGGAATCACAGTCCAAGGAGAGGAAATCAAAACCTTGAGATTTGCCGATGATATTGTTATTTTATCTGAGACTGCAGATGATCTCGAGAAGTTGCTGAATGGTATGGATGAAGTCTTAGGTAAGGAGTACAAGATGAAAATAAATAAGTCCAAAACAAAAGTAATGGAGTGCAGTCGAACGAAGGCAGGTGATGTAGGGAATATTAGATTAGGAAACGAAGTCTTAAAGGAAGTAGATGAATATTGTTACTTGGGTAGTAAAATAACCAACGATGGCAGAAGTAAGTAGGACATAAAATGCAGACTAGCACAAGCAAGGAAGAGCTTTCTTAAGAAAGGAAATTTGTTCACTTCAAACATTGATATCGGAATTAGAAAGATGTTTTTGAAGACTTTTGTGTGGAGCGTGGCATTGTATGGAAGTGAAACATGGACGATAACTAGCTCAGAAAGAAAGAGAATAGAAGCTTTTGAAATGTGGTGTTACAGAAGAATGCTGAAGGTGAGATGGATAGATCGAATCACGAATGAAGAGATACTGAATCGAATTGGTGAGAGGAGATCGATTTGGCAAAATTTGACGAGAAGAAGAGATAGAATGATAGGACACATCTTAAGACACCCAGGACTTGTTCAGTTGGTTTTTGAAGGAAGTGTAGGTGGCAAGAACGGTAGGGGTAGACCAAGGTATGAATATGACAAACAGATTAGAGCAGATGTAGGATGCAATAGCTACGTAGAAATGAAAAGGTTAGCACAGGATAGGGTGGCATGGAGAGCTGCATCAAACCAGTCTATGGACTGATGACTCAAACAACAACAACAAATTTTCCAGCTAATTCATTCCCAGTTGCCAGCGTTTTGCCCTCGTGTGCTAGGTTGGGCTCATCATTTGGTACCTAACACACCTACCAAGACCCTGGCTAATGCACAATGTGGAGGCCACTGCATAGGCTACTTGGAGCCACCGGCAGTGCCAATGCACTATGAGAGACAAGTCTCTGGAAAATTTATAATGTCCAATAACGGACCATTTATATTGGTATTATAAATTTACTCATTTGGGACAAATATTTCAGATTCCCTATGGGAAAAACATCTATATCATCTGATAGCCAAGCAGGCATCAATTTTTAGTAAAGAGACAAAGTCTCTCATAGCGCATTGGCACTGCCGGTGGCTCCAAGTAGCCTATGCAGTGGCCTCCACGGTGTGCACTAGCCAGCATCTTGGTAGGTGTGCTAGGTACCAACAGACGAGCCCAACCTAGCACATGAGGGCGAAACGCTGGCAACCAAGAATGAGTTAGCTGGAATATTTAAAATGTCCAATAATGGACCATTTATATTGGTATTATAAATTCACTCATTCGGGACAAATATTTCAGGTTCCCTATGGGAATCAACATCTATATCATCTGATAGTAAAGCAGGCATCAATTTTTGGTAAAGAGACAAAGTCTCTCGAGCAAATAGATAGCTATGCAATTAAAAACAACCTTAAATTAAATCCCCATAAAACGCAAGCCATTATCATCGGTACATCAAAGAATCTTCACATTTTAAAACAAAATTGCATTCCTCCCGTAACTTTAAATAGTACTGTTATACCTTATTGTGAATCGGTTTCTAACCTTGGTGTTATTATAACGGAAACTCTAAACTGGTCAGCGCAAGTTAAGAATATCTGCAAAAAGGTTTATTGTGGCTTGCACCCCTTAAAACGTTTCAGAAATGTATTCCCTCGATCACTAAAAATTCAACTTGTTCGGTCATTATTATTTCCCATTTTTGACTACTGTGATGTAATTCTTACGGATATAACAAAAGAATTAAGCTTGAAACTACAACGCACTCAAAATGCTTGTCTTAGATATGCTATGGATTTACGGTATGACGCTCGAGTTTCTCCCTACTATAAACAATTATCTTGGTTACGACTAGACGACAGGCGTAAACTACATGTAGATACTCTTATGTACCAGGTACTTTCGGAAGACATCCCTGCTTATCTCTCCAGCAATTTTCGTCACCTTGGTTCTTTACATCTCCATGATACTCGCTCAGTGTCCCTTCTAGAAATACCTGTCCACCGAACAACCACATACCATCGATCATTTACTATCACCGCTTCGGGATGGTGGAATGCTCTTCCCAAAGACATCAAGGATGCTGCATCAAAAAGTATATTTAAAACCTCCTACCAGCAGTTCCTCGTTAAGTGCTTCCAGCAAGGTACAGTACCTGTATGAGTGGAACGAGTGATTGTGTGTGAAAATGATATGAGATTATTGCACAATAAAATAAATATTGGTTTAATATAATAATTTAAATTAAATTAAAAACATCCTAATTGTATTTACGAAGTAGAAGTAGTCTAAAAATAGCTAGTAGTAAGTACAGTATTTAACTTAGATCTAGTCTTGCAAGGATACAATTAGTTAAATTTTCATTTAGTATTTTTATTAAGCTTATTAGTATTTGTACATTCTTATTTCTTTTGTTGTGTATTGATTTTTTTTTCTTTTTCCTCAAACCTGTATTATGTAGGCAGTTACTTTTTCTTTCATTCTTCTTTGCATGTATATATTCATATTTTTGTCTTAAAAATTAGTGTTATTTGTAGTTCTTAGTATTTTAAGTTAATGTCATTGTATGGAATAATAATAATAATGTGTGTGGTTAAGTGTAAGAAAGGGCCAAGAGCCCTAACTTGGCCACAGAAAATAAAGGCTTTATCTATCTATCTATCTATCTATCTATCTATCTATCTATCTATCTATCTATCACTGCCGGTGACTCCAAGTAGCCTACTGCACGGTGTGCACTAGCCAGCGTCTTGCTAGGTGTGCTAGGTACCAACTGATGAGCCCAACCTAGCACACGAGGGCGAAACGCTGGCAACCAGGAATGAGTTCGCTGGAAAATTTATAGTGTCCAATAACAGACCATTTATATTGGTATTACTCAGTTGAATGACACAATGAGGACTATATGGATGGTGTTATGCATCAACTGACCAAGCGCCAAAATGGATATTTTTAGATTATTGCCCCATCTGGTAGCTAAAGGTGTAAACTTTACATAGGTTATAGTTTGGACTTTTATTCTCAATGATGATTTCGCAGGAAATGCATTTTGACCAAAGGCCAACCTCTCAATCATTAAATTGAAGTTTTGCATCAAGTGACCAACCACCATTTCTGAGTCTGAATTATGCATCAAATGACCACACGACACGTGTGCAGTCACTTGGTCGTATGATGCTAAATGTGGATTCCCGTGTTGCAGATTCACGCGCAGGTTTTCTTCCTTGTTACACAGCTTTCAAATTTGCATTGTTTCTCTGCAATGTCTCATTTCTTTATTCACTGAAATCCCTCATTTTGGTAATAAGTGCTTAAGTCTAAGAACATAGCAATGGAACATTATCATCATATATCTCGGTCTAAGCGAATTCTCTTGTTAGCGAAGAATCAGATGCTTCAATAATCTTCTGTTAATTCACAAATCAGAGCTTATAGGTATTGTTTTATGTATTTAAAATACGTTCCTATCTTAGGAATCCAAGGATATTTTAGAGGGTTCCATCACACCTGCAAACGCTATGCCCATTTCAATAAACGCAGATCACTGGCAGTCGACGAACAGCTTCATAAAGCTGAGTTCATTGACAGATGACCGAAATTCTTTGGTTACATTATGCGAATTTGCGGTAAGTTGGTGCGGCCCGTTACCGTTACACCTATTAGATATCATATGTCACGATACAATATCCTGTTAAACACACTTGTAAATAAGGAATTCAAAATGTGTATGCACGTTTGCTAGCTTTCCCTAAAATATGTTTTTTTGTAATCGATGAACCACTATTCAAGGAAAATAATACAACAGAGGAAGCTGTTCCAATTGGTTTGGAAGAATCTGATAAGAAACGTGCAACTGAAGGTTCTCTCCACCAAAAGTTAACCAACAACACTTGACTGCAGTAAACGAATTTCAGGTATGTTAAATGCGTTACTAAATGTACTTAAATTTTCATTGATCTATTTAAGTTCGTCGCCGACTTCAGAATGAAAATGGATCAGCTCTACATTGTCTGCTCACTCTGTTATGGCCCAATGGCAAACCAGTCTCAGCTTATAGGTATTGCGCTCCCTCATGAAGCTAATTCCCAATGATGCTAAGCCTTTCTATAAGGACCTGTTTAGTGATCCTGGAATAGACGATGATATAGATGGGTATGATTGTGGAAATATGGATTTTGAACTCTAAAATTCTTAAAATCCTGCATTATGTTACACCAGTGTAATTTCTATACTATATTCTAAAATTCATGTTTTTCTATGTCCTGTTGTATTCTGTTATGCCTAACTTAATCCTGAACTTAAATAAGCAATAACATTAGTTAACAAGTATCATATTTTACACTGCACTGAATTTTTTGAAGTCCATTCGATCACTAAATGACAAATTTATTTGTTGGTCAAGTGATGCAAAACAAAAAACTAAGGTAACCGCAATAAAGCATCAAGTGACCAAGCACCATTATCTCAGATTACGACAATATACTTCCAATATCCCTAAATTTTATACATTAAGAAGAAAATTTATATTTCTGTCTTCATTTCGGTATAGAATACCTCACATTTAACAGGAAATGTGAATTAATACAAAGGATTTTGCGTTTGTGTCAATATCTCTAAATCTACTTTTGGCGCTTGGTCAAGTGATGCATAACACCATCCATATCAAGGAAGCATCCAGTCTACACCCTTAGAATGGCTACCAGTACTCTCTAACATTCCTCCCCTCATCTTAGAAGAGAAATGGCACTGAAAAGAGATTGTCTTAAATGCCGTGAAAATTCTCTCCTGCCAATACCTCAGGACGGTTCACATCAATGCCTTAGGTTAAATTCAAGGAAACCATCATGGGTACTACAGGAGAGACTGATCCAAAAATAATTTAACGTGAATCAAACATGGCGCAATATGTGGTTCTCTTCAAACCCAGACACACTGGGCTTAATCCTGGATCCAGTTAACCGCCCTCCTGCTTTCAACCTACCCAGAAAAGTCTGGACATCATTAAATCAAATAAGAACCCAACATGGCAGAAGTCAATACTGGAAGCATTAGTGAAGGGTAACTGAACCCTTACTGTGACTGTGCCGATATGCCTCAGACTCTCCATCATACCACTATGGATTGTCTACTCAGGAAGTTCAACGGAACAATGCAGGACATCCGTGAAGCCAGAATCTGTAAAGTGGTTAAGCATGTTGGGCATTCAACTCTGATACCATTACATTATATGATCTAAGTCTCATTTTGTATGTTTTAAGACTACTCGAATATGAATATAGCTGTAAATAATTTTTTAATCATTGTTTGTAAACTTGTATCCTTCTACCATAAAAAATAATAATATAATGGTCTGATACTGTCGTTAGCCGGTTCGAGTCCCGTTGGAGAAAAAAAATTTTCACCATCAGAATGTTGGCCAGCAGGGTAGGAGAGGTATACAATTGCCATTCACTGGATTGCATGCCAAAAGTCTGGATTCAATTCCAAACCTCTCCTCAGTATTCTTATGGAGACAATGTTGATATTGATTCGTCCAGCAGATGGGGATGTTAAGCCTACAGCAGACCCCTCGGTGCTATTCGACAGACAGGAGTAGGCTATGTGCCAGCACCCGGTTTCACCCTCTGCTTTCCTAATGTCATATATCATGTCGTTCATTTCATCTCGTTAACTCCTCTGATGAAGCTGATGACAGTAGGGGCATCCGGTCGTAAAAATTTGCTACAAAGATTCATCTCGCGTCATATCCGACTCTCTAGAGAAACGGGACAAGGGTTGGACATTAATATACACACACATACACACTGAAGAAAACAAATTTCCGGCAATCAGATCACATGCTCTACTGCAGCATCAGATCTCTGTGAGCAGTTTTTCTCCAGGATGAAGATCATGAAGTTGAAACTCAGCATTAGACTTTCTGGCACTCATCTAGAGAACACTCTTATCCAACAATCTGTGCAGCTGAAGATGTCCCACAGAAGGACAAAACACATACTACATTATTAACATCACATATGTTTTAATATGTCTTGTTAACTTAATGATCCAAATCACAATAATCAACAGAAGACGAGAGGAGAGGGGGAGATATGGAAACTAAATTAATGGAGTATATGCAGACAATAATTCTGTACCTGAGAGCAAAGCCAACGTGTCACATTTTAGTCATTTTATGAAACTTAGAGCCATATAAACACAAGTCCATTGCCATTTTATTTTTATGGCAATAAAATAATAATTAACTATTTTAAGTGCAAATTATATTAATGAATGTATTCAGTGATGAAAATTACACAAAATATACCAAGAACAATGATGAACATTTATCGCCTAAGTCATAATGCAGCAAAAATTTTCTACAACTGACGTTTTTCCTCTCTCCTTTAAAATGTGAATTTGTGGCTTGCCTCTTTCATATGAGCTTCCATGGCAGAGAATCTTCTGTACTTCTCTGCATTGATGTGTTGCTGATATCTAATTATAAAGCTCCTTCCTGATTGTCCCACGTAGGTTTTTTTGCACTGAGTACATGTCTGCCTATAAATGCCAGATTCCTGGAATTCATCATCCTTAAGTTTATTAACTCTGTTGTTATTAAAGAATCTATGTTTCATATTGTTGTTGGTTGAGAAAGCTACTTTGGTGTTGTGTTTCTTGAACAAGTTCATGATGTCATAAATCCTTGGTTTGACGTACCTCTCTGCCTTCTCCGACTGCTGCTTTAGTTTAATTTGTTGCTGATATTTGCATTTAGTAATGATTTTGTTGATGAATTTCAAACTGAAACTGTTATGTAGAGCTTGTTGATGAATGTGAGATAGTTCCCTCTTTCTGTCTGCTTCTGTTAGAGGAATTTCAAAGGCCCTGTTGACGAAACTATAGTATGCGGATTTCTTGTGTGAAACGTGATGTAAAGAATCGCTTTTAATTGTGGTCAGTGTAAAAGTGGGTTTTCTGTGTATTTTAAACTGGAAATGTTTGTTTTTCAAAATAGTTTGAATATCTAGAAAATTGAGCGTACCTTCTTCTTCTTCTTCTTCTTCTTCTTCTTCTGTTGCTGTACATTTAATGTTTGGGTCTAAACTATTTAAGGTATTTAGAATACTTTGACTGTCATTAAGTTCTTTATTTATTATGGCATAAGTATCGTCAACAAAGTGTAGCCAGAGATCTATCCTTTAATGTGGCCTACTATCTGAGTGTGTTCCAAGTGATCAAGGTATATGTTAGCTAAAATTCCGGAAGCCGGCACTCCCATTGGTAGTCCGTCCTGCAGATATATTTTATTATTAAAAGAAAAGAAATTATGGCTCAATACGAATTCCAGGATAGTTATGAAGTTTTCTATTTCGGGTTTACTGATGCGTTTGTGATCTAATAAATTCGTTTTTATAATATTAATAGTGTCTTTTATAGGAATGTTTGTGTATATATCTTTAACGTCGAAGGAACTTCTTACGTGAGAGGAAGTTAATTTGTAATCTTTAACAGCCTTACAAAACTCCTTGGAGTTTTTTTATCGAGGTTTTGGTATTAAAAAACGTCGTTCTGAGTCAAAAACGTATGAATAAATTGAGAGGTTTTGTATGTGGGACTTTTCCGAAAATTAATTACAGGTCTAATAGGTATGTCCTTTTTATGCAATTTAGGCATAGCTTTAGGAAGTCCTGGGTTCATATTTATGAGTTTTTGAATTTCTTGGTCGTTTAAAAGGAAGGTGCTTTGCTTCAGTATACCTTTCAAATTCCTTTGAATTTTTAGGGTGGGGTCTTTCTCAATTACCTTAAACTTGTTGCTATTGAAAAAAGTTTCTGTTTTCTTCATGTATTCGGTTCCATTTAATATTACCACTGTTCCGCCTTTATCGGTTTTCATTATAACTACGTCACTTTGTCTAATTTTACACTGAAGATCCTTCTCAATCTTTGTATTGGCAGAATTAGTCAGTAAACCTTTAATTACGGAGGGAATTTTTTTCTTTGCTCTGTTACCGTATATCATTTTGAATGTCGACTGGAAGGGTTTGTATGGCCGTTTCTGTTTCTGCTAAAGTTTGTATTAACTCTTGTCTGTTATTGATACTATGCCAATTGTGATTTGGCCCTTTGCCTAATATTTGTAGTTCTTGTTCTGTAAAAGTCGTGTTTGACAAGTTTTTGACAGGGGGTGGGAGTTTTTCACAATTGAAGGATGTTTTAGGTTGTGGCTTATTTTGTTTTGTTGGGGCATTGTTTTTTAGGTTTTCTAATTTCTTATTCAATGTTGCCTGTTTCTTGTCCATTAGACCCTCTACTTTATCTCTGCTGTATTTTTGCACGGAATCCCATTCTAGTGGTACTAAGTCATTGACGCTGAAAGGTGCGCTAGGTAAAGTTTTCGATTAAGGAAGGATTTCTTCCTATACATAAATTTGATTTCTCTTTTAAGCCATAGACGGTTAACTGTTCTCTGGTTGCAGATCGTGAGGCAAGCTGCCCTAATGAGAAGACCGCCATTTTATATAACAGAGAAGCTACCATAGGACTTTTGCAAATCAAACAATCAACACATCCTTTTACCATAACCTAAAGAGTAATATTTAAGGAAGATACTCAATACAAAATACAAACAACAAATACCCAAAAGACTGGTATATACTGTACATAACTTTTTATTCAAGACCAAGTGTTTTTAAAAAAGTGCCTCACCATAGACGCTTTAAGATATTTTTCAAATAAGTTTATTAGTGAATAAGTTTTTTAACATCATGTAGACACGAATTTTAATTTAAGTATCCTTCTCACAAATGCCTGAAGACTGTTACAAACATTGACTTTTTTATTCATGCCACCTAGTGTTATTACGAAAAGTGTATCACCATAGACGCTTGTGTATTAGTTGATAAGTTTTTTAAACACAATTGTAGATGCAAATTGTAATTTAAGTATCATCCACACATATTATCTTACCCCCCAACCTCCCCCAAAACCCCTCCCCCTCCTTTCTTTTAAGAGCACCTAGAGCAATAGTTTTTAGGATCCCATGGGGCATAGTTTTAAGGTTTAATGTGCTTACTGTCCAAATGTTTTCATCTAATCTATCCTTATACAGCTGAAGATGACCACTAAGTGGTCGAAACATGTTCTGTGTGTGCCCAAAGCAAAACAATAAAGTATCGATTAGGTGGTTTTTAAATTAATTTGTTGATAGTTCTGGAGGAGTTCAAAACCTGGTTTTTTGATTGTAAATTTTATGTTCAGGTAAGTTATTTCAATTTTATTAATTACACAAACATTAATTTCAAATTACAAATTGTTTACCTACATTAATTTGTTTGTCATAAGTTAATTATTCTTTTAGAAGTTCTTCTGAGTGTAATACTTTTAAAGCAGGGAAAGGCGCATTACATTCCTTACAACATATTTTCGTTTGCTTCCTCTTCTTCTGCGTTTTGCAGTCAATACAAGTTCTGTACGTTTGGTAGTCCATTTGTCAGGAAGATGAGGTCCTGCTGTCAGTCTTGAAGGAAGATCAGATTGCTTTCCTCCACCGGATTGTCTTTTTTCAACACGGCATTTTTCAAGTATTTCCTGAATGATTCCCATAACTTAAAAAATCTGTTATAGAGGCAATAGGAGTTGAAAAGTGTCATATCTGTTATATGAATAAACAGCTTGCAGTACCACTTAGAAGATTTTCTTATGCTTTCCATCGCCTTCATTACCATATCACTTCTATCCACAGGTCCCATTGATTTGTTGTAATCTACGAATGACAAAGTTTTCAATCATTTCCTGACATTTTTACGATCTACCTTTGAGGTTTCCACCATTTCTGCACGGTGAAATGTCGAGAGCATCCAAACTTCTTTCTTGTCGCCAACAGTAATCCTGATGCAGAGCGGAAAGCGAGCTCCGCTTTCTTCAACTTTTCCGCCATTGTAGGCATACCTTTTCTACTGTGCCTCACTGTAGCACAAGCATTGGTTGTCCTGTCATACAGCCAACAAAACAAGGTGTGCCTTATGTACCAGTTGTCGCAATACAGGGTGTGTCCTATCCGTAAATATGGCTCCATCAATGTAGCCACAGTGTCTCCTGAGATGCCCATGTTTATAGCTGAGCTGCAATAAACAATGAAATATAACATATAATGGGTCATGACATCATAATTAAAAATGTCTTGATTCCAAGTGGCTTCTTTTAGTGGGAATATATTGTTTGATTTTTAGTCTGCACTTGAATTAAAGAAGACTTTTATTGATGCGCAAATTTTCATAGGGATAGAAATGTTCCTCATATTGCTCTCTAAAATGTTTGATTATAGACCGCAGTTTGTACAAAGAGTCACTGTTATGAAGCTTGTCATTATTACAAAGATGGAGAAATCTCAAAATATTCTGAAACTGGTCTCAAGGTAGCAACCTACAGTAGAAAAAATGGTGTTTGAAAAATTGGATTCTCAGTTCAATATTCGAACATGCTTGATTTTTTTATGTTCATCATAATAAATATTGTGGAATAAAAATTTCAGTCACATTCACATCCCTCCATTCTTCCTGGACCCTCTATGGAACTATACCTGCAACCGCCTTCTGAGAAAAGTATCTGTAAGTCTCTTCGCACAAGAGAGTTATGATACTCGTCTTAAAAATAGATGAAAGGGACTTAACACTATCCACTAAAGTTTTGAATCTGGAATTAGCTGCATCAAACTTATGTTTCTTCAGATTCAGGTTCTCCTTTTTTCAATGTAGTTGTCTGCTTGGTGGTTCAGGCGCCTGATTTTCATCCTCACTATCTTCACCTTCAGTCAAATCGTTTAAGTTTCAGCCAACAAAGCAGTAGCTGGGGTAGAAAACATGCCTGAGGATGTGACTGAAGTTGCTCGTCATCAGAATCAGATGATAAATCACTTTCATCCTCACCTTCAAAGTCATTGCCCAATATGAGGGCAAGAGCTTCCTCTGCAGTATATATTCCCTCAGCCATTAGGCCTTTCACAATTTCAAAGCAATTGAAAATTTAGTTGAGTAGCGAGTAGCATAGTGGACACATTGCTTTCGCCTTCGAACTGGTTACTCCTGTCATCCTTTGAACACAACCGTAACTACAGACTCCCAAGACAGCCACGAGACACCTCAAAGGGTGAACTTCCCCAGCAGTCTATCATAGTGAAATGGAGTTTACAGTTTTCACTTAAATTCACAGCAGTTTGTGTTTAAACTTCCGGTGACTGTACTGGCCAATTCTTGCATAGAAAATACGACCACACTCCGTGCAGCTTAGGGTGTGGGGAGATCTTGGATGGGTGTAGCAAAGTTTGCATTCCTGTCACTCAATTTCTTCATTTTACAATTATAAAATTGGATGTTCCCACCAAATCAATACTGTATACAGTGTTGAATACTGAATGTTGCTGAAATACAAATGTTGTGATGGGCTCGTGGGATAACGCACATGGATGGAATCTGCAGCGGAGTTATATATCACTCTTTGTGAGTGACTCTGGTAGAGGAAAAGCTTCACGAGCATCTGAGATGATACAGACACTTGGAAGGAGAGATGGACATATTGCACATAGAGTTGAGTGGCTGACAGCTGAAGGTGAGCTGGCACTGGGACAATCAAAAATATGATGGAACAATGATGATGACGGTGGTAATTATTGTTTTAAGAGGAAGTTCAACTGGGCAACCATACTCTATTGACACTAATCAGAGGGTAAATGGAAGAGCTCCAACACTTTGAAGAATTAAGGTATCAGCACAAGAAGGTCCAAGAGCGGCGTGAAAATTGAAGACACACTGGGCCTAACACTGTTCGGGTGGGAAGATAACAGATGTTGACCAAGGGAGGTTGAGTAAGAAAGATGAAAGTGAGGAGCCTGACACATGCTAGGGGATAGACTCAGCTAATAGCAGGCTCCATGGGGTCCCCTCTAACAACACGCAGGAGACAGTGTGGATGTATTCTACTGTATTGCCCCCAACCACAGGAGGAGGAAGGATCTGCAGAGATCACAAATTCCCAGGGATAAAGTCGAACATGTTGAAGGAGAGCGATCAGTAAGCTGAGAGGGCTATCAAGAATAAGAAACGTTCACTTACTTGGAAGTCAGTCCGTATTCTCCAGTGAGAACATAACCGGATTTATAGCCTGAGGGACTGCGAAAGTCTGGAACCTGCGGTAACTCGACACGGACAGTTTTGCTCCTGAGGTTCAACCCATAAATAGTGATGGAAGTGAGATTACTATTCAGGCTGTTTGAAGGCGTGCAGTGGCAGTACAGACGAACAGAGCCATGAGGTAACTGCGACCCCACGCTCAACACGATGTGACCCACAAATGCCTTAAACAACACTGACAGCCACCAGTCCTGAAAACAGAGATCTATATTAGCTGTTTCAGATAGAAAACTTCTATTTTTCACCTCTAGCAGAATCTTTAACATTACAACTGAGGAATTTGCTGCATGAACTCTGTACGGTAACTCTGATCAATTGCCTTTATCACTTACTCCTACTACATATGTAAAAGATTAGAAAATTGTACAGCATGGAAATGGAACTTTATACCGTCGAAACCATTTATAGCAACATCGCTTTTAATTACATAAAATCAGCTTCATGGTCCGTATTGCACTTACACAGATTCACAACTATTTTTTATTTTCCACCTTGTCGATACACTCAATTGCTTAAGGCAACTTATTGGTTAAAAGTGGTATATGTTTTGTACATTATTAACATCTTTAGCCACATAACACTGTTTAGATGAAAAATTCATGTAATGACAAAGTATCAATGCTTTAGAGGAAGTGTCCTTAAAATTAACATAAGAAGATTGACAATATTAAAAACAAAATACTTAAGAGAAATTATATAAATTCTTTCTACAATTGAAAGCAGTTGTCAAGGAAACACTTGTATAATAATCCATAGAGAATATGTTCTAATGGTTATTCTTTTCTTAAACAAGTTCATGAAAAAAAAAAAAAAAGGGAGGGCCAATTTATAAATTAAAAATTATACATTTATAAGAAATTGTTGAAATGAAGAAATCCAGATTTCATAATATGGATTCCTATTACGATTGCAGATGAAATATTACTAATTCCTAGTTGTCAATTCTTTTTAAACCTGCATTCCTCTGGAACAGTATCTCCTGTCATTTTCTTACGGTCTTGTGTCTGGTGTAGTAGTGATGATGCATTATCTCTTGTTCACATACAGTACATGCACTTTTTAGTGATAGATTTTTGTACTCAGTGAGGAGTAAGAAGGGAGCACTGCCGGTTCCGGTAAATACTGCCAACTGAATGGAAATGAAATCTGAATTGAATCGATAATATGATCGATCAATATGAATTTTCTAAACCTTTATTATCTTAACGCCAACAACTGTGTCACACACATAATACATAATACTATATAATATTTCCCGATGCGAAACGTCTTCCTAGCATGAATTCTATAGTTTAGCTTCGCTGTGTAAACAACAACAGTACGAGTACGTAAAGTGTACGCCAGATGTCGCACAGCGATGATAAGCGATTCTTAGTTTGTGTTTCAAAGGTTGCCAATACGAATCTCGAAAGATAACCGAAGTCGACCGATTCAGCACTAGGGTGTAAATCTATCGCTAAAATGTGCGCAGATAGTACTTGAGGAGGTGGAGGAGCGGGGTATATTGGTGTGTCATGAACTTCCTTGTTGTTATCTTCAGCTTCAAAGGAAGAGAAATACGTCGTAGGGCTATCTGGAGGCGGATAAATTCCAATTCTTTTCTTGTGATGTTTTTCGAGCATTTTCAAATATACCAGAATTTTATCATATAATGGGTTCTTATATTCTATAGCCTCATTAAGGTTATCATTTTTCTTTATAAGTCGGTCTAGATGAATATATAGATCTTCATACGTATTCATTAAGTTGCCCTTTTTTAATTTTTTTATGATGGTCAGGTCTTGTTCTATGTTGGTAAATTTATGACTTGTGGTAGTCATGTGTGTTCCCATAGCTGTGAATCTTCTTTGTTTTTCAACATTCACATGTTCTAAATATCTTAGTTTAAAATTGCGGCCATATCGTCCTATGTATGTATTCTTGCACTCAAAACATGTAAGTTTATATATTCCCGAATCAAAAAAATGATCTTTTTCCAAGAGATTTACTGTATCAAGGTTGAAAATACTCTGTTTCATGTTGTTATTGGTGGAAAATGCGATTTTGATATTTTTTCTCTTAAATAAATTTGTTATTACGTGTATGTTTGGATTATTATATGTGAACTTGATGTGTTTCTCAGCTTTTCTAGGTTCGACTGCTAATTTAGATTGCCGCTTCTCTGAAAATTTATTAATTATTTTATCCATCATGTTATTGTTGAAACCATTCCAGAGGGCTTGTTGTTGGGTAAACAACAGTTCTTTATTCCTTTCAGATTTGGATAAAGGAACTAAATGCTCTGTTAACGTAACTATAATATGCTGATCTTCGAGTTGTTCCTGATAGTGGTCGGTGTGAAAGTGGATTTTCTGTGTTTTTTTTTTTTTTTTTTTCATGAACATTTAAGAAAAGAATAATTATTAGGACATATTCTCTATGGATTATTATACAAGTGTTTCCTTGACAACTGCTTTCAATTGTAGAAAGAATTTATATAATTTCTCTTAAGTATTTTGTTTTTAATATTGTCAATCTTCTTATGTTAATTTTAAGGACACTTCCTCTAAAGCATTGATACTTTGTCATTACATGAATTTTTCATCTAAACAGTGTTATGTGGCTAAAGATGTTAATAATGTACAAAACATATACCACTTTTAACCAATAAGTTGCCTTAAGCAATTGAGTGTATCGACAAGGTGGAAAATAAAAAAATACTTAGTTTTGAATCACTTTTAATGATGTATTGGATATAACAGCTAAATCTAACAGTCCTGTGTAAATCCTATACAAACACTGCATTAAAAAATCTCATTATGACATATCGTATAAAACGATATATTTTGAACACATTTTCTGATAAATGTATCAGCTATAACGCCCAATGTTAATTTCTGTTTGTTACATGTACCAGGAGGTACACCTCTATGCCGCACATTTAAATCTTGTGCCAATAAGAACTCCTCTACAGGAAAAACACTGAACTTGGAACTAGACCTACTTCAACTTTTCCTCAGAAGATGTCACCTCCTTAATTTTGTGATTGTGAAGTTTCTAGTACTGTATAAATTCTACGTGTTTTGTTTACCATTTATCAAGAAGTTTGGACTTTCTGCAACAGATGTCACTACAAAAACTATCAACATGCACCCTGGTGCGAAGTGAAGGAACTTTTTTTGAAGAAATTTTGTATTCATAAGTTTTTCTTTACTAAATTTCATTCATTCATTTGTAGGTTGGCAATATCTATCTTTTCTTTCTGCCAGTATTGAATCCAGCCAATCGCTAATTTTTGTAATTAATTTCCGACCTATCCTGGATTTCTTCTTCGATTTTGAGTGTAACTTTTGATGTTAACCAATAAAACGCCGTGGGTGTGTCTTGATCATTCATGAAAGGTCTCAAACTTTCCCCGAGGGTTTATAAACAGCGGATTTTCACGTCTCTT
Organism: Anabrus simplex; assembly: GCF_040414725.1. Classification (NCBI taxonomy): domain Eukaryota; kingdom Metazoa; phylum Arthropoda; class Insecta; order Orthoptera; family Tettigoniidae; genus Anabrus; species Anabrus simplex. Next base: position 27,291,387 of record NC_090265.1, on the reverse strand, counting down.
GGCCATTTGATCAACATCTAAGTGTGTGTATGTGAAGCAGGAGGCGGGAGGTACCTCTTTCATCTGGCAGCAGTTCTTCGGCAAGGTAATGGCCGTTTAACATCTTTATTCCTTGCTAGCTCCGCAGTTTAACCCGAGGGATAGGTCCGAAACTTGAATATGTAACCTACTTCTCTAAAATGTAAGTTCTGCCGGTTAATGTGAAAATTTTATAAAATCTGTAACCGTAATTTGGGGATAGAGAGTGATTTACCCTCTCGAGCTCCCTTTCATATTGGTTTGAGGTGACTACATTTTGGTAATTGGTTTTCTTCCTTTCCTTAATGTCTTAAATTATTCTTATATGAGTCACCTCCATAGTTTGGGAATAGCTCCTGTCTCATCGGCCTAGTGCCTTTTAGGTTTTAAGAATGCATATTTAGGAGTGCAAGTACACGCCTCCATTCAATTTGGTGTGCATTGTGTTGCCTTGAGTAGGCTGGGAACACTGAGAGCACGTCAGCTCTTTTCGGGTATTGTAAGAATGCCTCTGGAAGGCTTGATATTGTGAACTGGGAGCAAGTGCTCCATGTATTAGGGGATTTGTGCCCTTTGTGTAAAATTGTAATCTTTTATAAAGTTGAGCTAGGAGCTCAAAATTGTTAACTAGGGGCTTGTAGCCCAAGAATGTTTAAATTCTGATGTCTGGGATCCTCCCAAGTCTTGGTTATAAATTGCTGTGTCATTGTTATTTCACTAAGTTGTTTAAATTTTGTTGTTTCAAGAAAATATAACCTTTGTTAAAATTTTAAATGACTTTGTAGTTAGATCCCTTCATCCCGGCACCTTCTATCACCTCTGCTGATCCACGGGTAACCCCGTAACATTACACATTTGGGAATTGCTGACAACGATGTAACACTTATTATTGTAGATTTCACCAGGCGAGTTGGCTGTGTGGTTAGGGGTGCTGAGCTGTGAGCTTGCATGTGGGAGATAGCGAGTTCGAATCCCACTGTTGGCAGCCCTGAAGATGGTTTTCTTGGATTCCCATTTTCACTCCAGGCAAATGCTTGGGCTGTACCTTAATTAAGGCCACGGCTGCTTCCTTCCCAATCCTAGGCCTTTCCTATCCCATGGTCACCACAAGACCTATCTGTGTTGGTGCGACGAAAAACAAATTGTATTATTGTAGATTTCAAACCAGTCTGTTAAATAATCATGGCAAGCATCGCTGTGAAGGTGATGCAAAAGAAAACGAAAGTGTTTAATAATGAAGAAAAGTCACACATAATATGGGGATACAAATGTCAGCATCACAAAGGAATTGGGAGTACCTCACTGAACGATGTCTACAATTTGGAAGGAAGGAGAGAAAAAAGTCTCTTTTTGAAGTAAAATCTTTAAAAAATCCAGAGAGCCAGATCATCTGAGCATGAGATATTGAAGACTCTTAACTTAGATGGTTTAAGCAGCAAAAAGCAAATAATGCGCCGGTCAAGCGAAAGCAGTCCTACTCCACGAATAATGTATCAAGCTGTAAATACAGAACGTATTTCAGTTACTTGCAGATATGAGATTTTTTGGAAGGAAAAAAAAAAGAAATGGTTTGTGCGACTATCGGCTATAAAGATCTTGATTGGTGGTCTCTTTGGGGTCGTTATAACCGATTTCGACTGTAGTTGCCAAATATTTAGGGCTTTTTTCAAGCAAACAGTCAGATGAGCTACGTTCATTGGTTAGCAAGAAAAATAGCAAAATATATCCAATACCTTCTTCAACACTTTTACTTGGTACGAGGTGCTCACTCATGCAAGTAAATGTAGAGGAACCTGTTTCAGAAGATGAGTAATATTGAGTTTTTGAAACTGTACGGCTTGGAATCATACTCTTCAATTCTTTCAAGTATGATTTTTATAATAGTGGTTTAATAGCGCACTAAAACATCAAAGGTTTTCAGCAACTCAAGGATGGAAATCAGTCACTACTGAACAGCATTTAGGGCAGACTTCCTATCTGTTATTTTCCTAGCCTTTTCTTAAATGATTGCAAAGAAAATTGTAATTTATTGAACATCTCCCTTAGTAAGTTATTCCAATTCCTAACTCCCCTTCCTATAAAGAAATATTTGCCCCAATTTGTCCTCTTGAATTCCAAATTTACATTCATATTGTTATCTTTCCTACTTTTAAAGACGCCACTCAAACTTCTTTTACATCGTACCGACACAGATGGGTCTTATGGTGACAATAGGACAGGAAAGGGCTAGGAGTGGGAAGGAATCGGCCGTGGTCTCAATTAAGGTATAGCCCTGGCATTTGCCTGATGTGAAAATGGGAAACCATGGAAAGCCATCTTCAGGGATACCGACAGTGGAGTTCAAACCCACTATCTCATGGATGCAAGCTCACAGCTGCACGCCCCTAACCGCATGGCCAACTTGCCTGGTATATTCGTCTACTAATGTCATTCCACGCCATCTCTCCACTGACAGCTCGGAACATACCATTTACATGTTATAAACGTCATGATTAATCCGTATTGAAAGTTGTTATGACTTAAAAACCAATGAAGGTATGTGTTAATCCACCTATTCAATACTTTTTGTCCACTTATATGTGGTTACAAATACATACTAATACATATACAAATACATACTAACACTTAACACAAATACATACTAACACTTAAAGTAAGTATTGAATAGGTGGATTAACATATACCTTCATTGGTTTTTAAGACATGCCATTTGGTCGAGCAACTCAACTCCTTTTCCCAAGTCTTCCCAACCCAAATTTTGCAACATTTTTTTAACGCTACTCTGTTATCTGAAATCGGCAAGGCTGAGAAAGGGCTAGGATTGGGAAGGTAGCAAGCATGGCCTTAATTAAGGTACATCCCCAGCGTTTGCCTGGTGTGAAAATGGAAAAACCATGGCTGCTGACAGTGGGATTTGAATCTACCAACTACCAAATGCAAGCTCACAGCTAGGCGAGCCTAACTACATGACCAACTCGTTCGTAAGAAATTCAACTTTTGTCCAAATAATAATATTAGCTGAAGTAACTTGGAACATAATTATTTAATTTCTTTTAAATACTGAATTAAATTTGTGTTTATAAAACATTAATTGAATTCTGTAGAGCCATCTTAATTTCTTTTAAACAAATTAAATGTAAGAACTAATTTAAATTTGTCTTAGTTTCTAAAATGAAAAAATAAAGATTAGTTTGTAATTAAATTGTATAGCTTATGTCTCCGTAAGAATCCCTATGTATGATATACTTTTGTATCTTAAAACTTGAGCTGTTAATATCCCTATTGCATGCTTTCGGGGTTACAGGATTACTGCAGAGAACCTGTCAACTGCCTCCCTCATGTTAATTACTTTTTGATTTGTTTCAAGCTGGAATAGCTAAAGTACATTTTCATCATTCAGAGAGGAAGATAAGCGTCTAATGTGGCAGTAATGTTGAAATACACTATCTCTCTCTTATAGTTCTGAGGACCGTGATATCCGAGAAGGCTATTGGTCAGTTGTCTGCATCTCTTGCTGTCCTCAACCAGATGTGCTGCATCAAAGATGTTCAACTGAGTTACACTTTTGATAACGTTCGACCTTCTAGTGGGAACTCATCCACAATCTCTCCTGCCAGAACATTTCCAAGAATGATCAGTTTTTCTATGCTGTCATTCCCACGTTGCTTAGTGTGTCCAAAGAATTGTAAAACTCTTTGTTTACATATCTATGATAATTTAATTCTGAGGTTGAGCTAGTTTATAATGGAATCATTGGCATTAATGACCAGACAAAGTAGACTGTTTCAGTCTGTCATTTTAGGTGATGTATATTTTCAGTAATAAACTGGGGCAAGAGATGTTAAGTACAGAACAGAAATAACCAACTGGACAGCAGAGGTATGTGAACCAACAACCTTCCTATTTGGGAACAGATGCTTTTATGAATTATTTCAAAGAAATTGGAAATTTATCAAACATTTTGCTTGACTAATTATTCTAATGCCTAACTCCACTTCCTATAAATGAATACTTACCCCAGTTTATCCCCTTCAATACAAAAATATCGTCATATTATGATCTTTCCTACCTTTAAAAGCTCCATTCAAACTTATTCGTCTACCAATGACATTCCACACCATCACTCCACTGAGAGCTTGGAACATACCACTTATTACAAGTCATTATCCTCATGATTTTTCCATATTGGAAGTAATTATACAAGAAAATAACAGAGATATTTTATTGGTCCACCTATTCAATACTATTCACTTTTATGTGGTTACATTTATATACAGCTATATGTTTCGCCCTTTCTAGAGGGCATCTTCAGCCTTTAGTCAATCTTAAAATGTTGAACTTCAGTATTAAATAAAATGTGAAACAAGAAGCTAGATAATTAACAATGTAAAGCTAATACTAGTATACCAAGTCATTTATAATATAGACAATGCTACATTAAAACTGTGATAACATAACAGATTAAAACTATCTCAATGTCAGTCTAAAACTATGCGCCTGAAACTAAAACTAGATCTTCATCTTTCTAGAACGTGTTGAACTTGTATATTCTCGAATATGTAATTCCAAGAAAGTCACAAAAGATCTTGTCTAAAGTTAAAGTTTGTGTGTTCAAACTGAATAAAGATGATTGCATTTGTACAAGAATATAATTTTTTGAGTGAGTTGTGATATACGTAGTTGGTGCTATCGTAAATAACAGGTGAGTAAGCAAAGTTTGTCAATACAGACAGTTATAAAATAAGGCATACGGCGTTAGCTGGAATCGCTGTTAATAAGATAAAGGTGAACTGAAGATAACCGTGTTGTCACATTGGATGTAAGGCCCTTTGCAGAGAGTACCAGATAGTTGAATGGACCATCATTTCTATGTAAATCTAGATGTTACACATGTCCTCCCAGTAGTGTTAGCTTGTCTGTTGGTCCTACTCCTAGTGTTGTATCTATGTGGCAGAGGCGGTGGGAAACATGGAGTGGGAGGGGTTACGGAACGTGGAGGGGAAGGAGGGGGTAGGTGGAGCTTTATGTGTCAGACTGTTGAAGGATGGGAGCTACTATGATTGGCAGGAGCGGGTCTGATATTCGGAGAGCTGGAAGGAGTCTTTGAACGTATAGAATCGAATATACAGGGGTATATCTTTACTTGATTTAACCATATTCAATAACTCGGGTGTGAACTCATGTAATGAGCTTTTGACGTCCGTGACATCATTAAGATTCTTATCCTTGTTATAAGCTTGATCCAAAAAAATATATATATAAACTTTCTACCTCATTTAGGAGATTACCTCTTCCCATATTCCTAAATATTGTCAAGTCCTTCTCTAGTGAAGTGAACCGGTGCCCTGTCTCCCTCATGTGTGTGCTCATTGCTGAGAATTTATTATGCTTCTCCATGTTGAAATGCTCCATATATCTTGTAAAAAAGCTCCTTCCAGTCTGTACAACATATGAACACCCGCACTGTGTGCATGTTAATCCGTACACTTAATCTGTACACTCCAGATCCCATATATCGGTTACTGCCATAATTTACTTTATTATGATTAAAAAATAAGGTCTGGTTCATATCAGTCATTCGAAAAGCTAAACTGGCATTATGTTTTTTTATATACAGTATTTGCGATCTCATGGACAGGTGGATTATTATACGTGAAAGTGGCATAATTAGTTTTTTTAATTCTGTCTGGCACTAGATTTGTGGACATACTATTCTTAATTTTATTAATTAGTCGATTGACCATTTCAACTTTAAATCCAATAAGTCTTGCAAGATTTCTTATGTAGCTCAATTCAACGTTTAAGTTTTTAGGGGACAAACAAATTTTCAGAGCTCGATAGATTAAACTATGGAAGGATACTTGTTTATGAGAACCAGGGTGTAATGAAGAACTATTTATGGTTACTAAGGATTGTGTAGGTTTTCTATAGATTTGGAATTCGAAGGTATTATTTATACGTGTAACTGTTATATCCGTTGCATACTCACCCATTATATACGATAGCACCAACTACGTATATCACAACTCACTCAAAAATTTATATTCTTGTACAAATGCAATCATCTTTATTCAGTTTGAACACACAAACTTTAACTTTAGGCAAGATCTTTTGTGACTTTCTTGAAATTACATATTCGAGAATATACAAGTTCAACACGTTCTAGAAAGATGAAGATCTAGTTTTAGTTTCAGACGCATGGTTTTAGACTGACGTTGTGATAGTTTTAATCTATTATGTTATCACAGTTTTAATGTAGTATTGTCCATATTTTAAGTGACTTTATATACTAGTATTAGCTAGTATTGTTAATTATCTAGCTTCTTGTTTCACATTTTACTTAATACTGAAGTTCAATATTTTAAGACTGACTAAAGGCTGAAGATGCCCTCTGGAAAGGGCGAAACATGTACCGTAAAACTCTATAGCTGTATATAAATGTAACCACATAAAGTGGATAGTATTGAATAGGTGGACCAATAAAATACCTTTGTTATTTTCTTGTACATACCACTTAGTAGAGTAGCTCATCACCTTACTCTCAAGCCCAAAGCCTGCAAAATTTTCGTAATACTACTCATTTGTCAGAAATCGAGAATAAATTGCACTGCTTTCCTTTCAGAGATGATAACTTCTACAGGCTGCAAGGGAGGGTAGAGTGAATGATCTTACATATTTCTTAAAAATGATGAGTTTAAATAATATGATTCATTTACAAATGCACATATTCATACCTTTCAATGTTCAATTAAGAATCCATGGAACATAGCTGTGCTCAAACAGTGAAAAAGCATGTTCCAAAGACTAACTCTTATTGAATGAAAACCTACAACTTGTTTTCAGTTTCATCCAGGTCAGGAATGGAATGAATAAAGCCCTCCATCTGGCAGTGAGGTTAGGAAATGTGCCTGTTGCACTCCTCGGGGGCAATGGTTAATGACTGACAGATGAAATGAAATGGTATTGGAGTGTGTTGCTGGAATAAAATATGACAGGAAAAACAGGAGTACCCAGGAAAAAGGCTGTCCCGCCTCTGCTTTGTCCAGCACAAATCTCACATGGAGTGACCGGGATTTGAACCACGAAACCTAGTGGTGAGAGGGCAGTGCCCTGCCGCCTGAATCACGGAGGTTACCCACTCACTTTTATTACAATATTTAAATTATACAGAAAACCATTCTATTTATTAAGCTGATATACTCAATTTTGACTTTTATTAATGCTTTGTTTTACTGAAAAAATTGCAAAGTGTTATTTGACTCCTTTCATCCCTGATAATTCTTATAACATTCTGATTCTTTTATTTTTCACAATATTGTTTCAATGACACACACCAATTTCTCTTTTCCAGATCTCGCTGGGTTGAGCTTAGACTGATAACAAAACCTGGGTATCCAGATAGCCGTTACATCGGGTATGGATATTCGAAAACCTCACAGTATGAGTCATACCTGATAAGTTGCTTGTGTGTATTCTCAGCAACATGCTGTATTCCCTATCCCTCTGTGAGATTGCTTCCCCGCTCCACCACCTTCCTCTTGCTAAACGTAGCTCTTGGAATACTTTTATAATAGAGAAATGTACACTCAAGTTTGAGCATTAAATAAATTTCACATTTTAGTCTTTGCTATAGTCTGTAATTGTCCTGGTTCTTTTCGTGCATGTTATGATGTGATATCTACTACACTTCTGTCCACACAAAATGCACTTACAATCTTCGTCTGGCTCATGGAACTTCTGGTTTACGCATACCTTGTGGTGAAACCCATGTATGGAGAGTCGTGTTATCACGTGGCGCTGTGTGTTGCACTCTCTAGTCCATCTATCGTCCGTCATCGCTGGTGAGGCGTAGAAGTCGAGGTCGATTTCACTTTTCTTCCTTTCCCTGATCTTTACTAGTGCCCTGCTTGCTTCCGTTGATTGTAGGTAGAACTGTGATCGTATGCCTTCTATGAAATACGTCTCCCGCAGCATTTCATATACCATCCGGGATGGCACTGTCTTTCCGACTCGGGTAATCCTCTTCATGAACATTGCTTTTATTCTTTCTATTCTCATCAGGTCTCCGATCTTCAGCTTTTCCCACACGATCTCAATTCCATGTGTTATCACTGGCGCAACTGTTGTCTTGAAAAGTCTCATCGCCGTGCTGATTGAAAGGTTTGAAATGTTTTGGATGCTGTATGAGGCTCTGATTGCTGCTGCCGTTCTTTCTTGAATATGTATACCAAAGGACGCCGCCGTTGTCTGTAGTGTTATTCCCAAATATACTTTTAGAAAAGTCTAAAATGAGATTGGCATTTCTTTCTTATTTTTTGTTATTTAACATAATATGTATCACTTTCCTAAAAATAATATGGTCCGTTCACAGTCTGTTTAGAAATAGTCAATTCAACTTGTTGACAAACACGTCCAATGTTTGATGATGATGATGCTTGTTGTTTTAAGGGGCCTAACATCGAAGGTCATCGGCCCCGTCCAATGTTTAAGTACCGACCAGTTATGTTTCCTTTTACCAATAAAAATATTTAATTTGCAGCTTCCAGGTTTAAAGTGTAGGTCTAAATAATATTTTTTGAATAAGAGAATTTATCCTGAAGATTAAAAAATATTCTAAGCATTAAATACAATTATTTTAACATTTATCGAGGGGATGCTCAAACCTAGGTCGGATAGAGGAAGGTGCCAACCCAGCAGGAGCTGTGGATGATGATGATTCCTCATTAGGACACAAGAAACGTAATAGTTATTCACGTAACAGTCACAGAAAGTGATTTTTTTTACATAATGAGTGAGACGGTATCCCCTGCCTGTCATAAGAGGCAGCCCCAGGGGCTCTCAACTTGGGAGCGTGAGTTGGGCGACCACAGGGCCCTTAGCTGAGTCCTGGCATTGCTTCCACTTACTTGTGCCAGGCTCCTCACTTTCTTCTATCCTGTCCGACCTCTCTTGGCCAACTCTTGTTCTTTTTCAACACCGATGGTATTAGAGCATTCGAAACCTAGGGAGTCTTTCATTTTCACATCCTTCGTGGCCCTTATCTTTGTTCATCCGATACTTCATTTTTCGAAGTGACAGATCCCTTCTTTTCTCTCTCTCTCTCTCTACCCGCTGTGGGTGGGGCTGCAAACGAAGATTACACCCACAGTATCCCCTAACTGTTGTAAGAGGCAACTAAAAGGGGTGACCAAGGGATGATTGTATTAGAGCCATGAAACTACTTGTGATTAGTACCATCATGCGGAGAACACCATGGGTCGCCTTTACTTGCAAGTAGTACCACTATATTAGGTACACAACAGGTTTGTGATCACTAACAGCAGAGAGTGGCTTCACTGTGGGTTTACAGTACCTAGTACAGCTCTGTGAGGAACACCATTGGTTTGCATTGCCTATGAGCGGCACAATTATGGGAGAAACACCATAGGTCTGTCTTACGTATGAAACTTGTGAGTAGTACCATAATGTGTGGAACACTGGGAGTCTACGTTACTGCAATATGACAAATACCATGTTTCTACTTTATTAGCGACAAGTAGCATTATGAGGGGCCGTTGACCTGGACATCAAGCATCATTGTTTCAAGAATGTGCCTTAGAAGCAGTCCCTTGGTCAGCAATTGTTTTAAGATAGTTTCTGGGTCGGATCCACGGATTGTCTTCAAAATCATATTCATCCATGCACTTTTCATCATCACGTTTTGAATTCCGGTCAGTGGATGATTTTGGACTTTTAAATTGTCATTTCATTTCATCTCATCTCATTCCATTAGGGGCTAATGACCTAGATTCTAGACCCCCTTTAAACAACAACCATCATCACGGATCAAAATAAATTAAAAAGATAAATATTAATTTGATGGTAGACAAAAGAACTGGTGGATCTAGCAAAACTACAAATGTAAACTTAACAGTTTTCCAGTCTGCCAAAAACACAATTTCAATAGAAATATTACAAGGAATAATCCTTGTTTAATAATGTGGTTTTTTACAGATATGTTATTGTGTGTTCGGCAGACTGGAAAGTTTACATTTAAACTGAGTCAACACTGAAAAGTATGGCTTCCTTCTTAACAAACTAGCAAACCTAAATGGCGTTTGGGAGAAGAGTCTCAAAAACGGGTAGTCCCTTGTAAAAATGTGTAACATGCAAACCCTAATCAGGAACATCCTTCTATGACCGTTATTTGACGCTGAGTAGTGTATATTTTACCGGCCAGTGGGTGAATATCAGTGTAGTAACTTGCTGTGGCTTGAATGGTGTCACTGCACGCAGTCATAAAATAAAGGCCCTGTAGAAAATAAGTCTTTAAATGAAGATTGTCTGGTACTCACCGGACGAGGTTCAAAGGAGTGATCATCCAGAAGAGCATAGTGGCCACCGAGTAAACTCTGGCGGATCACTACATCAATCCCCAGCCTGGCAGCGACACCCAGCTTATCGAGCCACAGGAACCCGGCCAAGAAGCGATCCGAGAGGTCGGGAGCGCCTCCTCCATATGCAGAACTCGTTTCCGAGAGCCATATTGGAACTTCTGGAAAAAAATCAGCTACTACTTCCTCCACAGCCTTTATCTGTTGCTCCAAGACGTTGAGGGTCTGCGGACTGATGAAGTCTGCAACGGTGGCTGTTCTACCGTTCAAGTAATACTGGTGCCAGGTGATGGCATTCAGGGTTTGATCATCGATACTGGAAAGAAAATCTCTGAGGTATGCAATGGATCCTTGTTCAAGGTCTCTGGGTCGCGTGACGTCGGGTCCAACTAACTTGCTACTTCTGTACTGAGGGAACGATTCCAGGAGATTCCTCAGCATGACAAAGTCTTCACCCAGCTGATAACCACTGACAGTTGTTTGAAACACGTGTTGGAAAGAGTTTGGTTCTGGTAGCAAACAAATTATTATACTATATTAAAAAATGAATTCTTAAAATTAATTTATTATGAAGGTTCTATGAACATTTAGCAATTAAGAAGTCATACCTGAACTAGAACATGTTTCGGCCTTCTTGTGGCCATCCCCAGATACTTTCAGTCAATTACTTGAATCACATGGTAGTAACGTGTTAAAAACAGGATAAACACATTAAAATGTTTTTTAACAAATTAAAATAAATGAGCACATTATTCTATAAAAATTGTGTGGTCGATTGTTTGCTTGTTTAAAAACTTCTTGGATTAAAACTTCGTCAAAAATTTTTGTTTATGAACACACATGATGAACAGATTCTAGGCTGACTGACAGTTGAAGATGTAATCTTTGCTATCTTACATCCTTATAAAGTATGAAGTATTTTTTCTCCGATGTCAATAAGGAACCTGATGATTGAATGTAGAAATTGAATTAATTAGCTCTTAAAGAAAAAGGAAATGGAAGATGAGAGAGTTTCATAACTCCGCCATTGTCCGGTTCCAAGTCCGGAATGAGAAAGGAGGAGGGTTTGCTGGTCTGGCACCCAGCTGTAAAACTGCCAACGCCAAGTGTTGGGCAGCGGGAAATAACCTGACTCCGTAAGGAGGCCAACGGCTTCGGACGAATGAGGAAATGCCACTGGAATCCATTAGGTAGCGTCTGTTCTTCAGGTTAGGAGCGGCTGCACAAGGCGTCTGTACTCCAGAGAAGTGGCCTCATTATCACCTCACTGGATCACATCCAGAGTTGTAATTCGGGACCTAGTCCCACACAGGTGACACCTTGACAGTCAACCATGAAAGGTCTTTTAAGAAATACTCCACCGGCAGAACCAAGAGTTCAGAGAAGGCAGCATTCGGATAAGGTGGACTGCCACTTAAAAGATACCATGAAGTCGGAGGCATGGAAATACCCCAGTACCACATACACGAACGAGACAAAGTCAAGAATCAAATCAAAGCAGATAACTTACTTCTCTACACACTATAAAAACTCACCCATGCAAACCGGTAAACTATAAGTAATCACCGACATAATGGACCAATACAAAATTCTTATCATGGGATTACAAGAAATTAGAAACACTGACTAGGATGCCTTGGAATCTCAAGGGTACAGACTTTATAAAGGTATATCCCGTAAGAGAGTGATGATGAATGTCCCACAATTTGGAACAGAATTTTTGGTCAACCTTAAAATAATAAACTCAGTTCAAGAATTCAAATCACAGTCTCCATGACTCTCAACGCTCACCTTAAAGGCATCTAATAAAATCTATACTATAATAAATGCCCATGCTCCCACTAATGATAAAAACAACTTTTCAAAAGACCATGAGGAAACAGAAGAATTTTGGGACCTACTGGACCAGACCATAGATAACATCCCCAAACACCATGTAAAATTATTAATAGGCAACTTCAACGCTCAACTACGTAGAGAGAGAAAATACCGTAACATCATTTGAAAATAGCCAGCACACAAGAAAACAAATAAAAATGGAGAGAGACTAGTTGACCTGTGTAGAAACCATAATTTTATCTCAAAATCTACATGTTTTAAGAGAAAACCTCAAAAACTCAAAATATGGAAACACCCTGACTACACTAAAGGAGAATGGCAACTGGATCACATCTGCATAGGCAATTACCACCACAAAGAGATCTATAACATCAAAGTCCTCCGAAAAATAGACACAGGTTCAGATCACTACATAGTTAAAATAAAAATTAAGCTCACTCCCGAGAGGAGACTACAAAAGCAAGCCCCTGAAACTAAAAGAAGAATAGATTCTACCAAGCTAATCAACAATGAAAATTACCAAAAAGCAACTGAAAAAATAAAAATCACAGATAAACTTGAAGACTTAGTATACAACCTTGAACAAATTACAGAAGACCTGGCTCAAATTAAACTACGTAAAGAACACCAATGGTGGAACAGCGAATGTGATGAAACAGAAGATAAAAGACATCAGGCATGGCTATTACATCAGTCCCAAAAATCAGAAATATCCTATTAAAATCTAATAAAACAGAGAAAAGAAGCTACCCAAGTCTTAAGAAGAATAAAAAGACAGCATCATAAGGACACACTGCAATTAACTGAAGAAGAATTCAATAAAACTCAATCAAGGGACTACACAACCTTAAAAAAACAGCTCCAAAAATATGAACTCCTGACCCTACTGATGAAGGATGAAAATGGTAAGCTGCCTCATAACAATAAAGACAATGCAGAAATTCTGGCTAAATATTTCAACAAGCTTCTAAATTGTGAGGAACCTACAGAACTCCTGCATTTGGACACCAACACCCCAATAAAAACACCACCAGAAAACATCAATCCCCCCCACAATAAAGGAAGTCTACCAAGCACTGAATAAATTTAAAAACTACAAAGCGCCAGGAGATCAGACCTTTGCAGAAATCTGGAAATATGCAGGAAGATCAGCAAAAGTTTCCCCCCATCAACAACTTGTCTCTATCTGGATTAAAGAAGAACTGCCAGAACACTGGACAACAGCCCTCATTCACACACTGTACAAAAAAGGAGACAAAACCGACCCTAACCACTACAGGCGAATCTCACTCCTAGATATAACATACAAAATATTTTCAATAATCATCCTTAATAGGATAAGTTTACAACTTGAGAAAGAACTAGGAGAATATCAAGGAGGTTTCAGAACCTGGAGGAGCTGTCCTGATCAGATCATGAGTCTTAAGTTGATAATGGATATAGTGATAACATTTGTAGATTCAAGAAAGCTTACGATTGCATTCATGGAGAATCCCTGTTTAAAATTTTAAGTCACCTTGGACTACACCCCAAATTAATACGCGTGATAAAATTGACTCTCACTAACACCAAATCAAAAGTGAAGTAGGGGTGAGAAGATCAGACCTTTGCGGAAATCTGGAAATATGCAGGAAGATCAGCAAAAGTTGCCCTCCATCAACAACTTGTCTCTATCTGGATTAAAGAAAAACTGGACTACGGCAGGGAGATGGGCTCTCACCGCTATTTTTTACTTGTGCTCTAGAAATGGTAATTGGGGAATGGTTTAGGAAATGTCCCCCAAAAATAAAGATTGGCCGAAAAATCAAAACAAATTGCCTGGGTTTCGTCGACGATTTAGCATTACTAGCAGGGGACATAAAAGAAGCAAAAACCCAGATATCAGAACTTCAAAACGTTGCAAATAAAACTGGCCTCAAAATATCCTTTGAAAAAACTGAAATTATGCCCCAAAAATCAACACAACTAAAAGAAGTTACCATAAATGGTAATAAAATCAAAATAGTAACTCAATTTAGATATCTTGGAGAAGTAATAACACATAACCTAAATGAAAAAACCTGAATCCAAACAAGAACAAATAGATTAGCTAAAGCACAAAAATTAACATGGGATATCTACAAAAAGAAATGTCTATCAATAAATGCAAAAATAAAACACTAAAACACAGTTATAAAACCAGAAGCTACATATGCAGCAGAAACACTTTTTCACCTGAATAAACAATCAAAGACTGACAGACTTCAGAAAATTGAAAGGAGGATTGGAAGAACCTGCATCAACAAAAAATACCAGAAAGATGGACAGTGGTGGATAATACCTAACAAAATCGAGTACGAAGAGCTAGAACCCATTACAGATACTATGCGTAAGAGGAGACTGGGATTCTTTGGACATATCATGAGGATGCAGGATTCGAGACTTCTGAAACAACTAGTACAACACAATCTCGTCTCAAAAAATACCACAACAGGATGTAAATGAATCAGAGAAGTAAGGAGGATCTGAAGGAAATAGGCCTTACAACAGAAGACACCACAAATAGGATAAAATTGAATACAAAACTCAAGAATACAAACCTCCGCTTTACCCTTACATGAAACAAACCAATAACATGCATATTTTCAACCGAGGTAAGGGCATGAAGATCGGAGTGTGTGAAGAAGTACTGGGAGGATCGCAAAGCCGGAACAATCCCTTCAAAGAGACCTGAACGATGGATTGACTAAAGTGATCCTATGCGGTCATAAAAGAAGAAGAAGTAGTTTCATGTGATGTGTTGGTATGTTCTGTTTCTGTGTGTTTCCCATGATTAAAGTACTATGTAGAGTTGTACAAAATGAGTTCTAACAAAGTATTTCTGGAACCATGTCCATATAACATATTTTCTTCTTCTATGTGTGAGTAATGTGTCCTGGAAGTTTGACTGTATTTTATAATTACGCCCTGTTTATACCTATATTTAGTTTGGTCAAATATCCGGTTCCTAGGTTCGATTCCTGGCTGAGCCGTAGATTTTAACTGTGTGTGGTTAATTCTTATGGTTCAGAGATTGGGTGTCTGTGTTTTAATCCACTTCTCTTCATCTACGTACAAACCACTGCAAAAAAAAAGGCAACAGTAAATACATCCCTCCAAAGACAATACGCAGCCGTAAAATTGAGTCAAATCCACATTGAGTGGTGACTCCCCAATAAATTAGAAAAAGGCCAGGAAGATAATCATTAAGTTCTGGTATGGCAGGTTATCAGCGTTGTTGAAACTAAAATCACTACTCTGACATCTACTACAGGGATATTTTAAAAAAAATTATTCCGGGGACTGTCGCTCATCCAGCCGCCTGCACTGTCTCCCGCTAAGCACTTTGCCGTGATGCGCTTCTCAGCACCACAAGCCCTCTCCTTTGCAGGCCACTGAGAGCTTTATCAGCGTAAGGTTCAGTGTAGTCAAGTGCTGACGTGTTTAGTGCTCACTGTGTTGTTCCAATGCCATTTTCATTACATTAGCGTGTATATATTGTACCGGGAAATTATTGTGGGGTTTGAGCATGGGAAGGATCTCAGGTAGTGTCCGGTGTTTTTTGGAGCAGGTACAGAGACGGATAGTATCGCAAGACGAATAATAGATGGTAATTCTTTTTTTTATATAAAATTTATTAATAATAGCCACAGATATATCACCCTGCAATCTGAATGGAGAACTCAAATTTGTAGTTAATATTTGTCACAAATGTAAAATCAAAGTGTTATGATCTTCTTGAAGTCTGTTTGCTTGAGAATATCAAGAATAATTATCACTCTTCCATAGAACATGAATAACCTACAGTCTTTCTAATTTGAATGTAAACACAAAATAACAATTTGCACCTGGGATCAGTTCATTATTTATGGTGCTGACCTACAGTCTTTCTAAATTTTAAACCACAAAAATGAACACACACTTGTCATGGAAAAATTAAATAAAATATTTAATCTCTTGCTGAATGTCTTTCAGTTCGTTTGAATTTTTTTTTTTTTAAAGATGGAATTAATAAAGCACTTGAAAATCCTAAAGTTCATCTAGGTAATGTGAATTCAAATTAATTAATAACTTTGAAAATGAATTTATAGCAAAATGTGAACTTCTTTTAAATGGCAATAAAATTATGAATTAATACCAACATGAAGCACTTGTAATAGCACTGTACTGGACTAAGTGCTTTGTAAAAAGACAGTCAGTTGTGATTACTACTCAGAATATGAGAAGATCTTTTTTTTTTTTTTTTGCTAGGGGCTTTACGTCGCGCCGACACAGATAGGTCTTATGGCGACGATGGGATGGGAAAGGCCTAGGAGTTGGAAGGAAGCGGCCGTGGCCTTAATTAAGGTACAGCCCCAGCATTTGCCTGGTGTGAAAATGGGAAACCACGGAAAACCATTTTCAGGGCTGCCGATAGTGGGATTCGAACCTACTATCTCCCGGATGCAAGCTCACAGCCGCGCGCCTCTACGCGCACGGCCAACTCGCCCGGTATGAGAAGATCTGCTTACGAGTGTTGAAGTTGGTGACTTGGTGTCTGGAACATTCCGCGGAGTGCGGGCGAAGACTCGAACTGAGCACCGGCGATGTTCAGTGAAGATACCACGTCAATCTCCCTCGTCAACGTCCCTCGATGGGTACCATAACTGAAGAAACCATGTAAATCACTCGTAGGAAGCGACGTTTGATGTAGCAGGATCTCATAGCACTTTTGCCAAGATTTCCGTTGTTCTTGGTGGAAATATCGGAACACGGAAAGTTCAATTGGCACTATTGAATTCACATGTATCACAGATATTAATACTACACACTGTCGTAATGCACAGTTCTATTCTTACACTGATGTTACGATGTTAAATTAACATTCACAGTCCATGCTGCAGAAAACATTCTTATATACACAGTTCATGGGTTTGAGAATTAACACAGTTCATAATCGTCACTAATTATGTCTGAAATACAATTGTAAAGTAAGGGCCTTACTAATAAAAAGTCCTTATACCGTTGTTTAACTCTTGTTTAGTTATACAGTGAATAAACCCTGTATAAGCGTTTTACATTTTTCTTACTAATAAATGAGGTATACGCATTGTATTACTACACAGCACGTATACACTCGTTCCAAGGAGTAGGAATCTCTTCCTGCAGTTCACTGACGTATTTCGCATGTTCACCGCCTTTATGATCGCTTCTGCTGGTTATCTACGAGCAAAACTTTCCGGAAAGTCGCACAGTAGCACGGCATATCGAAAAGGCAGTGGCAACACTAAATGAGACAGCTGGAAATTCGCTTATACTGATATAAACATTTCTTCAGCTTGCTTGTGTAATGAACGCCAAAAAAGGAAATGGAATGGCTTAAGAAAAGATCAATAGCTCCTAACTGGGGTAGTTCGGAAAACGTGAGCAATTGTAATTGAATCGGCGAGTTGAAAAGGGTACACATTCCAAAATCCTTACTTTTCAGGAGAAAGGAAAACCTAGGAACTCTGACCTACTGAAGGCATGGACATGGCTTAGGTGGCGGTTTCCAAAATAATTCGCCGTGATCCTTAAATTTGAAAAATATTATTTACAAGAGAAATTTTACAAATACATTCCGAAACAAAATCCACCAATTTACAACTTACGAACTATAAGCTCCGTGACACACATATCTTAGAGGTTCTTTGATAATGGCTTCACTACAAGTTTCAAACCAACTATAGATCTAGTTACAAATCCAGTTGTACAATGCAAGTTAGTAGGTTAAAAGCAACGTAAAAAGCAAATACAATTTACAGTGAAGTGAACGTACTCTCCTAATCTTTTTCTTTTTTTTTGCTAGTTGCTTTACGTCGCACCGACACAGATAGGTCTTATGGCGACGATGGGACAGGGAAGGGCTAGGAGTGGGAAGGAAGCGGCCGTGGCCTTAATTAAGGTACAGCCCCAGCATTTGCCTGGTGTGAAAATGGGAAAACATGGAAAACCATTTTCAGGGCTGCCGACAGTGGGGTTCGAAACTACTATCTCCCGAATACTGGATATTGGCCGCACTTATCAATCAATCAATCAATCAATACTGATCTGCATTTAGGGCAGTCGCCCAGGTGGCAGATTCCCTATCTGTTGCTTTCCTAGCCTTTTCCTAAATGATTTCAAAGAAATTGGAAATTTATTGAACATCTCCCTTGGTAAGTTATTCCAATCCCTAACTCCCCTTCCTATAAATGAATATTTGCCACAGTTTGTCCTCTTGAATTCCAACTTTATCTTCATATCGTGATCTTTCCTACTTTTATAAACGCCATTCAAACCTATTCGTCTACTAATGTCATTCCACGCCATCTCTCCGCTGACAGCTCGGAACATACCACTTAGTCTAGCAGCTCTTCTTCTTTCTCTCAATTCTTCCCAACCCAAACATTGCAACATTTTTGTAACGCTACTCTTTTGTCGGAAATCACCCAGAACAAATCGAGCTGCTTTTCTTTGGATTTTTTCCAGTTCTTGAATCAGGTAATCCTGGTGAGGGTCCCATACACTGGAACCATACTCTAGTTGGGGTCTTACCAGAGACTTATATGCACTCTCCTTTACATCCTTACTACAACCCCTAAACACCCTCATAACCATGTATAGAGATCGGTACCCTTTATTTACAATCCCATTTATGTGATTACCCCAGTGAAGATCTTTCCTTATATTAACACCTAGATACTTACAATGATCCCCAAAAGGAACTTTCACCCCATCAACACAGTAATTAAAACTCAGAGGACTTTTCCTATTTGTGAAACTCACAACCTGACTTTTAGCCCCGTTTATCAACATACCATTGCCTGCTGTCCATCTCACAACATTTTCGAGGTCACGTTGCAGTTGCTCACAATCTTGTAACTTATTTATCACTCTATAGAGAATAACATCATCCGCAAAAAGCCTTACCTCCGATTCCACTCCTTTACTCATATCATTTATATATATAAGAAAACATAAAGGTCCGATAACACTGCCCTGAGGAACTCCCCTCTCAACTATTACAGGGTCAGACAAAGCTTCACCTACTCTAACTCTCTGAGACCTATTTTCTAGAAATATAGCAACCCATTCAGTCACTCTTTTGTCTAGTCCAATTGCACTCATTTTTGCCAGTAGTCTCCCATGATCCACCCTATCAAATGCTTTAGACATGTCAATCGCGATACAGTCCATTTGACCTCCAGAATCCAAGATATCTGCTATATCTTGCTGGAATCCTACAAGTTGAGCTTCAGTGGAATAACCTTTCCTAAAACCGAATTGCCTTCTATCGAACCAGTTATTAATTTCACAAACATGTCTAATATAATCAGAAAGAATGCCTTCCCAAAGCTTACATACAATGCATGTCAAACTTACTGGCCTGTAATTTTCAGCTTTATGTCTATCACCCTTTCCTTTATACACAGGGACTACTATAGCAACTCTCCATTCATCTGGTATAGCTCCTTCGACCAAACAATAATCAAATAAGTACTTCAGATATGTTACTACATTCCAACCCATTGTCTTTAGTATATCCCCAGAAATCTGATCAATTCCAGCCGCTTTTCTAGTTTTCAACTTTTGTATCTTATTGTAAATGTCATTGTTATCATATGTAAATTTTATTACTTCTTTGGCCTTAGTCTCTTCCTCTATCTCGACATTATCCTTGTAACCAACAATCTTTACATACTGCTGACTGAATACTTCTGCCTTTTGAAGATCCTCACATACACACTCCCCTTGTTCATTAATTATTCGTGGAATGTCCTTCTTGGAACCTGTTTCTGCCTTAAAATACCTATACATACCCTTCCATTTTTCACTAAAATTTGTATGACTGCCAATTATGCTTGCCATCATGTTATCCTTAGCTGCCTTCTTTGCTAGATTCAATTTTCTAGTAAGTTCCTTCAATTTCTCCTTACTTCCACAGCCATTTCTAACTCTATTTCTTTCCAGTCTGCACCTCCTTCTTAGTCTCTTTATTTCTCTATTATAATAAGGTGGGTCTTTACCATTCCTTACCACCCTTAAAGGTACAAACCTGTTTACGCATTCCTCAACAATTTCTTTAAACCCATCCCAGAGTCTGTTTACATTTTTATTTACCGTTTTCCACCGATCATAGTTACTTTTTAGAAACTGCCTCATACCTGCTTTATCAGCCATATGGTACTGCCTAACAGTCCTACTTTTAAGACCTTCCTTTCTATCGCATTTATTTTTAACTACCACAAAAACAGCTTCATGATCACTAATACCATCTATTACTTCAGTTTCCCTATAGAGCTCATCTGGTTTTATCAGCACCACATCCAGGATATTTTTCCCTCTGGTTGGTTCCATCACTTTCTGAATCAGCTGCCCTTCCCATATTAACTTATTTGCCATTTGTTGGTCATGCTTCCTGTCGTTCGCATTTCCTTCCCAATTTACATCTGGCAAATTCAGATCTCCTGCTACAATCACATTTCTTTCCATGTCGTTTCCCACATAGCTTACTATCCTATCAAATAATTCCGAATCCGCATCAGTGCTACCCTTTCCCGATCTGTACACTCCAAATATATCAAGTTGCCTATTATCTTTAGAAATGAGCCTTACACCTAGAATTTCATGTGTCTCATCTTTAACTTTTTCGTAGCTTACAAATTCTTCTTTCACCAGAATGAAAACTCCCCCTCCCACCTTTCCTATCCTATCTCTACGATACACACTCCAGTGCCGTGAGAAAATTTCTGCATCCATTATATCATTTCTCAGGCATGATTCAACTCCTATTACAATATCTGGTAAATATATATCTATTAAATTACTTAATTCTATTCCTTTCTTTACAATACTTCTACAGTTCAGCACTAACAATTTTATGTCATCCCTACTTGATTTCCAGTTCCTTGTTCCCTTATCACCGCTCCCTAGGCCATCCCGTTTCCCTGAATGTACCTCCCTATTACCCTTCCAAACAAATTTCCTAACTTATACGTACCACTGCGGTTTAAATGAAGGCCATCCGAGAGCAGATCCCTATCTCCTACCCACCCATTAGGATCTAGAAATTTCACTCCCAGTTTCCCACATACCCACTCCATAGTCTCATTTAAATCCCCAATCACCCTCCAGTCAGTATCCCTCCTACACAGTATTCCACTAATAACAATCTCCGCTTTCTTAAACTTCACCCGTGCTGCATTTACCAGATCCCACACATCTCCAACTATGTTGGTACTTATATCAGCTTGCCTTACGTTGTTGGTACCAACGTGAAACACTACCACCTTCTCCTTCCCCTCCTCCCTCTCTTCTACTTTCCTCAACATCTGCCTCAACCTAATTCCTGGATAACATTCTACCCTGGTTCCCTTTCCTCCACACACTTTCCCCACGTGTCTAACGATGGAATCCCCCATGACCAGAGCCTCAACCCTACCCACCTCATTTGATCCCCTCCCCTCCTGGTCAGCCCTATCTTTCCTGATAACTGCAGAAGCTACTTCCTCCTCCCTTTTCTCCTTCCCATAACCCTGTTCCACCTGTCTTTTCCTATCCTCTACTCTACATTTCCCTTTCCTACCTTTTCCCTTCCTCCTACTTCCATGCATCTCAGCAACAGTTCCCTGTCCCTCATCTTCCCTCTGTTGTTCTACCTGGAGTGACTCGTACCGATTTCGCACAGACACCTGTCCTGAATTCTGATCCTGAATAGAGCCCTTGGCCTGCAATCTCCTTCCCCTTAGAACATTAGACCACCTGTCTTCTACAACTCCTCCCTTTCCTTCCCCTCCCTCTTGTACACCTACTGTAACCTGTACATTGTTTGAGGGAGTCCTATCTTCCTTCCTGTCTTCTGTGAGAATCCTAATTATCTCCCTCAAACTTTCCAACTCCTCTCTCATACCCCTCAACGCCTCACCACACCCACAATAAGTACACTCGCGCTCCTTAGCCATTCTTTACGGGGGAAAAATTATAAATTAAAAAAATAAAGCGACTGCAGCTATCGAGCTCGGTCTCTCCTAAACTCTAGCGTACATCAAGTGACACTGAACTACCAGAGGCAAACCCCAAGGTAAATATATTAAATTACAATCTACATATTTAGTGAAATAAGAAATGGGAATGCCTTGAAAACAAACAGGCAAGCCCAGCTGAAAGGCTAAGGCATCATAAATAATTAATTTGGCGAATCTAGGTTAGGCTAGGGCAGACTCCTATATGAAATAGCAACCGAACATTATGGAAATTTTAGCTGGAAGGGAATTCAAGAGTGCTTACCCGAAGGTGGCCCATCCCGGTAGCGAAGCGCTGCACACAACGTAAAACTTCCGACAGACCAAGACAGACTAAGGCAGACTAGGCAAAGACAAGATCAAGACAAGTCCGAATTATCAAGAACGCAGCTTCGCTCTCTATATATAGGTAAACCCTGGCCTTGGAGTAGCCAATCAGAAAGCATGAGTCCGCCCATCCCCACCCAGTTTCACCAATCACAATTCCTACTTTCAGTCGCGAACTTTAACTAAACTTCTCGAATACGCACATTCGCGAATCTTCCATTTCCAGAATAGTTAGAAAATGCCTTCCAGAACACATAACCAACAAAAGGCAACACACCCTGTTCAAAAATTCATGTAACTTTCTGGATACTTCCATTAAGTACAGAACTGAAATCTACTACTTACACATACCATATGTTACAAATATTACACAGTACAGGTTAGGTCATTACAAATAAAATATATAACCACACTTTACAAATAAAGTCTTCAATAAACATTTTTCACTTCCACTACATTGTTCACCTGTGACATCTTCCTCCCCTCGAAAGTCGAGCCACGCTCGACCATTAACATAGTTTCACTGGGGAGAAAGCAATAAAACGTTCTCACACAGTACAGATAGTAAAGATACATTACTCTAGCACACACGATTTCTTGAAGTAGACTTTCTAAGTAATCAAAGCAAAACAAACCAAACTGTCACATAATTTTCAAAAATTACAAAGGTGTTCATAGATCCACCTATTCAATAAATATCATAAAATCTACATGGATAGTAACACCACACTTCAAAATGCCTTCTGAACCTTTTACAATTATTTAGACAATTTCTAGACTGTCCACCAAAGGATGTACACACTTTCTTTCTGCCAAATGTTAGTCAGCTAGGAACTTCTCACTTTGTTGCTAAACAGCGTTCAAAGCCTCCTTATAGGGGTGATTACGGCCTAAGTATTTTGCACCACTTTTCCACACCAGTCACAGCACAGCTAGGCCACAGGTTCTCGCTGATGATGCGGTGCCGACACGGCCGTTTGCCGCCAGCCTCCATTCAACTTCAGTCCGACCCAGGCAGCTATGTAACTGCAGTCCAGTGGTATCTTGCACCAGATAAGCAGATGGGTGAGACACCGTCCAGTCCGACTGCCTCCACTAGGACGTTCGTCACAGGATCATGGTGCGGCATGGTAGCACCCTAGGCGCAGAGTGTGCCTCCCGACTTGGCACTTCAGGTTGCTGTCCGAAGAAGCTGGTTACTGCAGCCACTGTAACATAAACAAACCGCAGCAGACAGGGGAATACTTAAGGAACGTATGCTGCTGGGCTCAAAGATCTTGCGCAGTCACCCAAAGGGTGGCTTAATGAGTATGCAGTAGGGACTCTCCCTCGCACACCAGGGATATTAGGGCACTAGCCCCGGGGTAAGCACTGCTATCTATAATTCATCTGACAAGATTAATGTGGGGGTGAAAGGAACCTATAGGAGTTCACCCTAAACCTGAAAGTAAGGGGGATAAATTCCAAGGAGTGACCCTAAACTAAAATCTACCTAACTTATAACACTAAATCTATTACACTAGAGGATACCTAAAGTATTCACTTACACAACTACTTACAACTAACTTACAATAAAACTTGTTATTATCTTATAACTAAAACCTCATAAATACCTTATAATAAACTAAATCTACATGGTCACAAACAATGGCATTTACCCCTCCCTACCAGACTTAAGGTACCTTGATCTGGGAGAGGTGGACTCTGCTGATCCTTTTCCTTTCGGGATCGCTCACCAATAATGTCACCGGGGTGAGGAACTTTAAGATGGTGCAGGGACCTTGAAATCTGGGGGCCAACTTACTGATAACAAGGTCCGCAGCACTACTAACAGGATGTGTTTTAATAAATACCTGGTCATCCACAGACAGATCGTGCGGCCTTCGCCCGTGGTTGTAATTACGCTGGACCTTAGCGTAATAAACCTTCAAGTTCTTTCGTGCACGGTGCCAGTTAGCTCGAATCTTTTCTGGGCTGGCATCATCAGGCAGAAGATCATTAATTGACCACAGATTAGATAGAGGAGAATTCGGAGTAAAAGCCAACATTAACGAAGCAGGGGTTTGCTTGTGGCTTTCATGGACAGCAGTGTTAAATGCAAACAACAACCAATTCAGTGAGGAATCCCACTTGGAGTGGTCTGAGGAGTGATAAGCAATGAGGGCAGATTGCAGGTTACGATTCACTCTCTCAGCATAATTTGGCTTCGGGTAATACGGGGTAGTGGTTACATGAGCAATGGATAGATCAAAACAGAAATTCCGAAACTAGGCAGAAGTAAAGGCTCTTGCGTTATCACTTACCAAGAATTGACAGGGTCCAAATGTAGCAAATATCTGTTTCAAGCACGAGATGGTGGTGTTGGCGTTAGCCATCCGAGTGGGGAACAGTCACATAAAACACGAAAAGGCGTCAACATACACAAGTATGAAACGATGACCATTCCGAGATCTCGGGAAGGGCCCGATGTAGTCTATGAACAGTCTTTCCATTGGGCGATAAGCTTGCTCAGAAGACAAGATACCTAGACGAGTATTCGGGGCGGGTTTGTTGATATTACAAATCTTACAGGACTTGACAAGGGTACGGATCTCACTATCCATTGATTTCCAAATGAAGTGGTTACGAATCTTCTCTCTTGTTTTGAAAATGCCCAGATGACCGCCCACTGGGGATTCATGAAAATATGTGAAGAGAGCCGGGACCAGGTTAGTTGGGACTACAATTTTGGGGTCTCTGCGACCGCGAACAGGACAACACAGGACACCATTCTTAAGGATGTAGGGCTTAACATGCTCGCCGGATTTAATCCTGTCGATAATAGCTTTTAACTCAACATCGTCCTCTTGATGTTTGGTTATATCCTTGAAAAGGAAGGGAGAGTCGGTGAGAATTACATTGACAAAAGCTGATACTTGTTCGGGAGATGGGTCTGCTGGCTCCGATTGAGGGTCAGAGCTGCCTGGATAGAACATCCTGCTGAGGCCATCAGCCACAACGTTTTCGGTGCCACAAATGTGACGGGCTTCAAATTGGAAGGCTGAGATGCGCACTGCCTAATGTGCTAGACAACCGGTCTTTCGCGGCTTCGCCAGTACCCAACTCAACGCCTGATTATCAGTTTCCAGATCGAAAGGAAGATGTTCCAGGTACATTCTGAAGCGTGCTAATGAGAAGACAACAGCCAAGGCTTCCAACTCATAAATGGAATAATTTCGCTCAGCAGGATTCAGGGCACGTGAAGCATAAGAAATAGGACGACGCCCGTCTTGAAATTCCTGAAGAAGAACACCGGATATGCCTGAGGAAGAGGCGTCCGTCTGAAGGATGAAGCGTTTAGAAAAGTCTGGCATAGCCAGTACAGGAGCGTTACATAAGGCAGATTTCAAGTCCATGAAGGCTTCACGTTGGGCATTACCCCACACAAATTTGGCATCCTTTCTTCTCAAAGCATTTAATGGGCCTGCACGTTCAGCAAAATTGCGAATGAATTTGCAAAAGAAATTAACCATGCCAATGAATCTGGCTACAGCCTTGACGTCCTTTGGAGGGGGAAAATTCTGGATGGTGGCTGTACGAGACTGATCGATTGAGACACCCCTCCCCGACACAATATGTCTTAAGAAGGACATCTGGGGTTGTGCGAAGGAAACCTTGGATGCCTTGAGGGTCAGACCTGCTTTACGCAGTCTTTCAAGCACTTTGTCGAGATGGAGTAGGTGTTCCTCGAAGGTTTCACTAAAAATTACGAGATCATCAAGGTAATTATAAACGAACTTGAACTTGATGTCCGATAAGACATAATGTAGTAACCGTGTAAGGACAGCCACTCCAGTTGCCGGACCAAAAGGGACATGCTCAAATTCATATAGGTTCCAATCGGTCACAAATGCTGTGAGATCCTTGGATTCTTCGGCAAGAGGTATCTGGTAAAAGGCCTGATTTAAATCAAAGGTGGTGAAAATTTTTTGCATTAGCGAACTAAGAAAAACAAGAGTGCAAATCAGGAAGTGGGGCAGATTGGAGGACTGACTACCTTGCGGTTTAACATCCGATAGTCAACTACAGGCCGATAACCAACTTGCGGTTTAGGGACCAGAAACATGGGAGAAGAATAGGCTGACTTGGAAACACGTATCACTCCGTCAGCGAGCATTTGATCAATGATAGCCTTCGGGGCTTTCATTTTTGGAGGTGACAACCGGTACGCAAGAGAGCGAACAGGTATGTTATCCATAACCTCAATTTTGTATTCTAATACACTGGTGACACCTAACATGTCGGTGAAGACATCAGGGAAGTTATCGCAGAGTTTCCTAAGTTGATTGGCCTGCTCTTCGGGTAAGTGATCAAAAGCCTTGGGTTCATCAGAATCTTCAGGAACAGCATTAATGTGACAAGACAGATTAGGTGAGCGATCACACAGCTCAAAGATTCTTGCACAAAATTTAAAATGGAATCTGTTGAACTGGAGGTCCAAAATCATGCCTGTTTTAACAATAAAATTTGCACCCAATATGAATTGGCATGATAAATCCTTTGCCACTAGTGCTGGCATTTTCCAGGTGAAATCATGGACTCTAATTTTGACCTCTAGTGATCCTATAACGTTCAACGATAAACATTTTCCACTTCCACTACATTGTTCACCTGTGATATTTTCTTTCCGCTAGTTTTGAATTTAGCCAATCAAGAATTTTTGTAATTAATTTTCAACCAATCCCATGTTTCTTCTTCGATTTTGAGTGTAACTTTTTCATTCACCAATAAAATTCTGTGGGTGTGTCTTGATTATTCACGAAAGGTCTCGAACCTTCCCCAAGGGTTTATAAACTGCAGGTTTTCACGGCTCTTGGCCATTTGATCAACATCTAACTTAGTGTGTGTGTCAAGCAGGAGGCAGGAGGTGCCTCTTTCTTCAAGCAGCAGGTCTTCAGCAAGGTAATGGCCAGTTAACATCTTATATCTTGCTAACTCCACAGTTTATCCTGAGGGAAAGATCCGAATCCTTAAACATGTAACCTACTTCTCTACAAATGTAATTCTCTGCCAGCTTAAGTAAAAAGTTCATAAAATCTTTAACTGTAAATCGGGGATAGAGAGTGATGCACCCTCTCGAGCGCCCCTACAATTTGGTTTGAGGTGACTACGTTTTGTAACTGATTTCCTTCCTTTCCGTAATGTGTTAAATTTCTTTATTATACGAGTCACCTCCATAGTTTGGGAATAGCCCCTGTTTCATTGGCCTAGTGCCCTTTTAGGTTTTAAAATTCACATCTAGGAGTGCAAGTATTCGAATCTTTTCATTTTGTGTATGGGCCACTTATTTAACTGTTATTTCTTGTACACGAAGGCCCTATAGATTGGGTACAGGATACTCCTGTTTCAATTTTGTAAGCTGGGCCAAGGAAGGCCAAAAGATGTAAGATATTTTGGGTGTTACCTTGAATAGGCTTGAAAACTGACAGCCTGTTAGCTCTTTTTCAAAGTAAGATTACTGAATGCCTTTTGAATGCTTAATAATTTGAGTAGGGAGCCAGTGCTCCAGGTATTAAGGGATTTCTGCCCTTAAGTAAGGTTATTATCTTTGTAACAGCTGCCTCTGTGGATCCGTGGTAGAGTGCCGGCCTCCGGATCCCAAGATAGCGGGTTCAAACCCGGCAGAGGTAGTCGGATTTTTGAAGGGCGGAAAAAAGTCCATTCGACACTCCATGTCGTACGATGTCGGCATG
Source organism: Anabrus simplex (assembly GCF_040414725.1). Taxonomy (NCBI): domain Eukaryota; kingdom Metazoa; phylum Arthropoda; class Insecta; order Orthoptera; family Tettigoniidae; genus Anabrus; species Anabrus simplex. Next base: position 27,263,058 of record NC_090265.1, on the reverse strand, counting down.
TAAAAGAACTCTGGTGATACATTTGGTATTTACCCGACAAAATTAATTAAATCTCAGCCATAGACGCCCAAGAGAGATCCGGTTTACTCTAGGTCCGCTAGATGGCAGACAGAGTAAACCGGAACGTCGAAATTGACGAGCAGACAGCCAGATGGCGTCAAATCGAAATGTCTGCAAACGGTAGCTGAGGCCATACGATTATTATTATTATTATTATTATTATTATTATTATTATTATTATTATTATTATTATTATTATTATTATTATTATTATCTTTGTAAAGTTAAGGGTATAGTTCAGGACGTGTAAAGTGAGGGCTTGAAGCCCAAGTTCTGTTTATACCACCAATCTTGTCTTTCCTACACTTGTTTAGTGCTACTGGTACCTATTACATTGTTACTTTTGTTTTTTAAAAGAGAAAAAAATATAACCTTTGTTAATGTTTTAAATTAACTTTGATTTTGTAGTTAGACCCATTCACCCCGGCACCTTCTTTCACCTCTGCTGGTCTACGGGTATCCCCGTAACAAGTGGTAGCAGAGCGTGGTTGAATGGGTCTCAATTAAGCCCCTTTTGACGGCTAAATATTAGATTCGATTTGTACTCTAACCATTGATTCAGTCGCTGGAATTTTCCTTTCCTATTTTCTAAATTTGTAAATTTTTGTCGTCATGTCCGGTCCTCGCGAAGTCCTCCATCCCGGCTACTTGCACAAAGAGGAATTGATTTATGAATTAGCTGTTATAAATGTTGAATCTGGAGGCACGGTTGCGGCCGATACCACCAAGCTTAAGGAATCCCTTGAATTGCCAATTAGTATCCCAACTTTGGGAGAGAAGGATATTGATGAGGCTCTCTCCACCATCACCGACAACACTACTGAGTTAGCAACTGTAGTTAGCTTTTTGAAGTAAGTGATCCATCTCCAAACCAACTGAAAAGAGTGCAGGCCAGATTGTTCCATTTTTACAATAGAGTTAGCGATCTATTGTCTCTTAAATTAAATGAAGTTCAGGGGAAGGAGGCTAGTACTCTTGTTGAACGTCTTTCTAAAATGTCCGGTAAAGTTAGTCAAATGTTAACTGGGTCTGCTATGCCCAAAACTGACCAGGCCACTGTTGTAAACATCGTATGTGAGGAGGACTCGTCCAAGAACGTAGAAAGTAGAAAATTGGTAGCTACTCAACAAACTTCTGCCCCATTAGGAAATGAACCTGAGCGTCGGACATCCATTCCACCTTTCTTTTTAAATAATGCTGTGTCTGAGGCTTCTTCACCCCCTAGGCTGTTACATGTTATGTCACCTGGCTTTAGTAGTTTGCCTCATCCTTTGCCTATGTTGCTTAGGGGAATTTCTAAATTTTCGATCAATTCTACTAGTGGTGTCATTTCATTTTTAAGGTTTTTAGTTGAGTTTCAAGATCACGCTCTAGTGTTTTCTCTTTCCCCTTCTCAAATTCTTCAGATTATTTACCCTTACTCTATTGGTGTCCTCTCAGACAAAATAGTCAGGCCCATATCTGAACAATCACATATAGAAGACTTCCACGCCGATCTGCTAGCTAATTTCATTCCGGCTCAAGCTAGGTCATCATTAATACAAAGGTACTATTATAGAGTACAGCGACTGGATGAAAATCTCGCCGACTTCATCCAGGACATTAAGTTCTACACCAGGGTTTTCGCTCTTCATTTTCCAGAAGACCATATTGTGCAGGAAATTGTGGAAAGCATTTCCCCACCCTACAGGTCATACTTGTGTTTTGTGTCGCGCCCTCAAACTTTTGCTGAGTTAGAGGCTATGGCTGTCTCAGCCGAAGGAGTTAGGTACGCCGACACCCTACGAGTCGCTAAGGACCCCTCTCCGTCTTCGAGTACTTTTCGGCCTCAACCTCGCCGAACTTTCAACACCCGCAAATGCTATGCTTGTGGGTCGGCAGATCATCTGCGTAACAAGTGCCCAGTAATAAAATCAAATGGGACAAAGAATGGAGCAGGGTCATCACAAGGATGTTTCAAGTGTGGATCATTTAATCATCTCGCCAAGAACTGCCCTCATGCCAATACCACCCCCTCCTGTTCAATTTCTGGTGCAACCTCCACCAACTCAAATAATAGGAAATGACTAGTATCTCAGGCTGAGTCAGTGTGTTCATCTTTTCAAAGCTCAGCCCCTATTAATCCGAAAGCTCAGGCTCGGAACAGGGTAGAAATTCTTCCAACCCTGCATTTGAATGCCTTAAGAATGTCTTAGGATTGCGGCAGAGACCTCTGCACTTGTACCATTTCTCAAAATTGAATTGAATGATGAACCGGTTACCACTCTATTAGACTTAGGGAGTGTTTATTCCATTATCTCGGCTGAGTGGTATTCCAAATTAAGGTCTATTTGTAAATTTTCTGATTATTGTTCGTCTTCGGTTCAATGCGTTTCGGCTAATTCCTCTCCTTTAGAAATTTTAGGTTCCATCTTTGCCAAAATTCGGATTTCTAAATTTACTTGGAAAGTTAAATTGTTTGCCACTAAGAACTTGTCTTACCCAGTAATACTGGGAGCGGATTTCACGTCTGTTACTGGTCTAGTGCTTGACGTTCAGAGCAAGTCGTGCACTTTCAAATTTGCCAGTAATTGTAAAATTCCCTTGCTAAAATGTAATTCTGTGTCATGTTCATCTATTTCGCCTACCCAGGATTAGATGTTGTTAGACCTTAGACATCTACCTGAGAAGCAGGCTGAGGGTATTCATAAGTTGTGTCAGTCATTTCCAGATGTTTTCTCCGACACTCTTGGTGTTACTGACCTTACTGAATACAAGATTGAGGTTACTGATTCGATCCCAGTTAGGTTTCCTCATTACAGGCTATCTTCTCCTAAAATGAAGGCTCTCAAAGAGATCATAGATCAGATGCTGAAAGATGGTATAATTCGACCCTCTAAGTTGGTGTATTCATCGCCTGTTTTCCTAGTTCCGAAACCCCAAGGTGGTTTCACGCCTGCGATTGACTATAGGGCTTTAAATCGGAAGGTGGTGTTACAGTCTGTGCCTCTTCCCGACCTACACTCTTGTTTTTCACCATCTTAGACCTAGGCGTAAAATCAAATACCTCTAGCCGAGGAATCAAAACATCTAACAGCGTTTGCCACGGATTGGAACTTGTATGAGTACAACCGCGTACCTTTCGTGCTCCCCACAGGAGTGGCTGTGCTTACCAGACTGCTAGATAGGGTCTTCTCTGACATCAAGTTTGAATACTTATACCATTATCTTGATGATGTCATCGTATTTTCTGAGACCTTTGAAGAACACATTGATCATCTGAAAGAGGTCCTTAATCACCTTCGTTTGCTAAGCCTTCCATGTCATTCCTAGGGCATTTTGTGTCGCCCGATGGGGTGTCTATTGATCATTCTAGAACACGTCCGACTCGTTGGCTGAATGGTCAGCGCACTGGCCTTCGGTTCAGAGGGTCCCGGGTTCGATTCCTGGCCGGGTCGGGGATTTTAACCTTCATTGGTTAATTCCAATGGCCCGGGGGCTGGGTGTTTGTGCTGCCCCCAACATCTCTGCAACTCACACACCACACATAACACTATCCTCCACCACAATAACACGCAGTTACCTACACATGGCAGTTGCCGCCCACCCTCATCGGAGGGTCTGCCTTACAAGGGCTGCACTCGGCTAGAAATAGCCACACGAAATTATTATATTCTAGAACACAGGCCATCCGTGATTTCAAACCTCCTAAGGACATCAAAGGTATTGCCAGATTCATACGCATGGTGAATTTCTTCAGGAAATTTATTCCTAACTTCGCTAACAGAGCGGCGCCCTTGAACTTACTCCGTAGGAAAGGCGTCAAATTTGAGTGGGGGCCTTCTCAACAAGCCGCTTTCGAAAACCTGAAATTAACTCTTTGTAATGCTCCTGTTCTTGCTATGCCTGATTTCTCGAAGAAATTTATCGTTCAAACCAACACGTCGTCATCGGCAGTGGCTGCTGTGCTTCTTCAAGGGACTGAACTTGGAAGGCGACCCAGCACCTATGCATCTAGGACACTATCGGCTCAAGAAGCCAAGTATTTCATCTACGAACTTGAGGGTTTGGCACTTATTTGCATTAGAGAAGTTCCGACTCTACCTGGAACACGTCAAGTTCGACCCAGAAACTGATAACCAAGCTTTAAGTTGGGTCTTAGCTAGACCGCGTCGTACGGGTCGTATAGCCCGATGGGCCATCAGGATTTCGGCCTTCCAGTTTTCTGTCAGGCATATAAGAGGATCTGAAAATGTTGTTGCGGATGGATTAAGCCGCATGTTTGCTAATGATGTGGAGACCTCCGAGTTGGAAGATAGTTCTTCTCTTCCCGAAGCCATAACTCCTGGTGTAAATGTCATTATAACTGACACCCCCACGTTGTTTAGAGATATTGAAAAATATCAACGTGAAGATCCAGCACTGGCTCTTATTATGGAAACCCCTTCTTCTGGGGAACATATTATCCCCTTTGTGTTGAGGAATGGTGTTTTATGTTGCCCGTCGAGCCATGATCAAAAGACGAAAGTTGTGGTTACAGCTGTTCTTGTACCTATAATCTTCAAGTACTACCATGAGACCCCATTAGGGCGGCATTTAGGCATCTTCAAAACTCGAGAAAAGATCCGGAAAATGTTTATTTGGAAACGTATGGATGGTGAAATTCATGAATTGGTAAAAGCTTGTAAATGTTGTTTGCTTAGTAAACCCACCATGTCCACTAAGCTAGGGCTATTATCTTCTCATTAAGCATCGCGCCCCATGGAACGCCTCTATATCGACTACGTAGGACCCTTCCCCCAATCAAAGGGGAATGCCAACAAATTCATTCTCGTATGTGTAGATGATTTCACGAGGTTTTCCTGTTTTTTTCGACTAAGCTGGCTACCGCTCAGTCCATTTCTTGTTTATAAATGCTATCTTTGCTTCTTTTGGTCCATGTCAATACTTAGTTTCTGATAATGATAAGGCATTTACCTCCAATCTCTTCCGTAAATTCTGTTTTGATCTGTCCATCTCTCATGTAACTACTTCGGCGTACTATCCACAACCATCTCTGGCTGAGCGGGTCAATCATACGGTAATCTGAGATCGGCGCTCATTGCATTTCATCATGATGATCATTCCAGGTGGGATACATCCCTGCATTGGTTAGCCTTCGCTTTGAATTCGGCAGTTCATGAATCTCATAAGTTCACTCCTGCTTCCTTGATGTTTAAATTTGTGCCTAACATGCCGCTCTCTAACCTTTGGTCACTCAATGATATTCTACCAGAGACAAAAGATCCCGATAACATTGGAGATCTATGGAAAAAGGCTAAGGCCAATCTTAAAGCTTCTCATGAAAAGGTTAGGGAAAGATATGATCGTGGACGGAGGACCACCAATTTAAAAGTAGGTGATCATGTCATGGTAAAAAACTTTGTTCTCGCGGGCAAGCTTACCCCCAGATTTCCTGGGCCGTGCATCATTTTAAATTTCCTGACTCCAGTTACATTGTTGGTGAGCAATCCAGCCACGGAGAGGATCTTTAGAGTCCACATCTCGCAAATAAAACCTGTGTAACGTCATTGTTAACTTAGCTATCAACATTTTAGCAGGAGCTTGAGGGTTATATTTTTCTTTAAATCTAAGGCCTTATGCCCTTTGGTTGCTTTTTGCTCTCTAGATGTATACTCGATGTACGATCTTCCCTTCTGGTTTTCCTACTGTCACTTTCTTAGTGGCCATTACCAAACCCCCGCCTCATGCACATCCACACGTATGGCATGTAAAACCTTCCATGCCGCCCGGTTCTCAGCACCACCAATAAAGATCATACCTTCTGTTTTCAAGTTACCAATACCATTTTTCTGTCGCCAAGATCTTACTGTTTCAGTGTCCCCGAAGCCGTTCGTCGCCGTACCACCACTGAGGTGGGGTACGGGCCCACTCCACTCCCGTGATGTCTACCTGTGTATGGTGCGCCGGAGTCCATCTCCCGGCAAAGGCTGAAGTGCGGCGCCCCTACCACCAACTCATCTGGGGACTGTAAATACACTTCTGATCTGCGGCGTCCTTCACCACGACTACCCCTCTCAAAGTAGCGGGAGAGGTGTATCTGAAGGTACTTGAGGCTTTTGGGCGACCTCAACTGGATATCGGCAGCGGCGGCAGGACTTGCCGTCAAAAATATTCGTATGTATTTCACATGTATTTATGGCAACAAAGACACTCTCAAGCTGAAGTTTAACTGGTTTCTACCCATCAACAAAAAACTTTGAAATTTTTGTTTTCTCCAAATTGAAACAAAAATTTAAAAAAAAAAATTCTTCTGTGTCACCCCTTGGAAGGACATTTATTGGGAAGAGGTCTGTACAGGGAGGTACACCTCTACGCCGCACATTTAAATCTTGCGCCAATAGAACTCCTCTACAGGAGAAACACAGAACTTGGAACAAGATCTACTCAAAATTTTCCTCAGAAGATGTCACTACCGTAATTTTGGTATAGTGAAATTTCCAGTACTGTGTGAATTTCAACTTGTTTTGTTTTCCGTTCATCAAGAAGTTTGGACATTCTCTCAAAGACGTCACCACTAACAAACTTTGATCATGCACCCTGGTGCGAAGTGAAGGAACCTTTTTGAAGAAACTTTGTATTCATAAGTTTTATCTTTACTAAATTTCGTTCATTCATTTTTGGGTTGGTAATAGTTTTCTTTCCGCTAGTTTTGAATTTAGCCAATCAAGAATTTCTGTAATTAATTTTCAACCAATTCCATGTTTCTTCTTCGATTTTGAGTGTAACTTGTTCATTCACCAATAAAATTCTGTGGATGTGTCTTGATTATTTACGAAAGGTCTCGAACCTTCCCCAAGGGTTTATAAACTGCAGGTTTTCACGGCTCTTGGCCATTTGATCAACATCTAACTTAGTGTGTGTGTCAAGCAGGAGGCAGGAGGTGCCTCTTTCTTCAAGCAGCAGGTCTTCAGCAAGGTAATGGCCAGTTAACATCTTATATCTTGCTAGCTCCGCAGTTTAACCTGAGGGAGAGGTCCGAAACCTTAAATGTGTAACCTACTTCTCTACAAATGTAATTCTCTGCCGGCTTATGTAAAAAGTTCACAAAATCTTTAACTGTAAATCGGGGATAGAGAGTGATGCACCCTCTCGAGCGCCCCCTTCATTTTGGTTTGAGGTGACTACGTTTTGTAACTGATTTCCTTCCTTTCCGTAATGTGTTAAATTTCTTTATTATACGAGTCACCTCCATAGTTTGGGAATAGCCCCTGTTTCATTGGCCTAGTGCCCTTTAGGTTTTAAAATTCACATCTAGGAGTGCAAGTATTCGACTCCTTTCATTTTGTGTTCGGGCAATTTATTTAACTGTTATTTCTTGTACACAAAGGCCTTATAGGTTGGGTACAAGATACCCCTGTTTCAATTTTGTAAGCTGGGCCATGGAAGGCCAAAAGATATAAGATATTTTGGGTGTTGCCTTGAATAGGCTTGAAAACTGACAGCCTGTTAGCTCGTTTTCAAAGTAAGATTACTGAATGCCTTTTGAATGCTTAATAATTTGAGTTGGGAGCCAGTGCTCCAGGTATTAGGGGATTTCTGCCCGTAAGTAAGGTTATGATCTTTGTAAAGTTAAGGGTGTAGCTCAGGAAGTGTAAAGTGAGGGCTTGAAGCCCAAGTTCTGTTTATACCACCAATCTTGTCTTTCCTAGACTTGTTTATTGCTACTGGTACCTGTTACATTGTTACTTGTTGTTTTTTAAAAAGAGAGAAATAAATATAACCTTTGTTACAGTTTTAAATTAACTTTGATTTTGTAGTTAGACCCATTCACCCCGGCACTTTCTTCCACCTCTGCTGATCCATGGGTATCCCCGTAATAATAATAATAATAATAATAATAATAATAATAATAATAATAATAATAATAATAATAATAATAATAATAATAATAATAATAATAATAATAATAATAAAAATAATAATAATAATAATAATCGTATGGCCTCAGCTACCGTGTGCATAAATTTCAATTTGACGCCATCTGGCTGCCTGCTCATCAATTTCGACATTATGTTTTACTCCAGGTCTACTAGATAGCAGACCGAGTAAACCGAAACTCTCTTGGGCATCTATGGCTGAGATTTAATTAATTTTGTCGGGTAAACACCAAATGTGTCACCAGAGATCTTTTACTGCCAACATCGTGCCATGTCGAATGGACTTTTACCCGCCCTTCAAAAATCCGACTACCTCTGCCGGGTTTGAACGAGGTATCTTGGGATCTCGAGCCCGATACTCTACCACTGATCCACAGAGGCAGTTAGTCTCTCAATATGTGCATAAGATACTCTGGCAAATTAAAAGTTTCTTGAAGCGCTTCCAACATATCACTCCATCTTGCTGAACTTAATGCATTTTCTTTACATCTCAGGTCACAAGCAGTGTCATTTTCCTAGGATAAGGATTGCCTGATTGTGCTCTTTCTGCTATCTTCACAACTTCCCTGACCACATCAATCGTTGAGTGACCCTTGCGAAATCCATGTTGACAATCAGATAGATCCCCAGCTAAGTGAGCTGCTGTAAGTATTCTGGGTTGTAGAAGTTTCTCTAGTCATTTCCCAGATATATCCAACATACATTGAGGTCTATAACCCCAATTTTTATCTTTACTGATCAAAACCAGTTGAGCTATTTTTCAGTGAATACAAAAAGCACCCGCTTTCAAACAGTGATTGTACATTCTCAGCAGCAGGTCAGAGTAGAATTCACCTATCACCTTTAGTACTTCTGATGGAATACCATCTGGTCAAGGAGCCTTCTTCTTTCTAAGAGTTAAAAGCTGTCATCAGTTCTTCAGATGTAAAGAGAGGCACATTTTCTGGATCCTTTCCTCCCTCATCATCAATCCTCTCTGAATTATTAGGAAATAATTGATCCACTATTTCTTTAATAATAATAATAATAATAATAATAATAATAATAATAATAATAATAATAATAATAATACTGCTTGTAAATTTCAATGTTCCATCTTACTCTAGGCCTACTAGGCAGAGTAAACCAAATCTCTTGGGCGTCTATGGCCGAGTTTTGATGAATTTTGTTGAGTAAACACGAAATGTGTCTCCAGAGATCTTTTACATCCTGGCATTGTACAACATAGTGTCCAATAGACTTTTTTCTGCCCTACAAAAATCTGACTACCTCTGCAGGTTTCAAATCCCCTATCTTGGGATGAGGACAGCGACACTCTATCACTGATCCACAGAGGGAGCTCATTCCCCAATCGTAAGACCTAGGGTCTACAGTCTTCTGTCTCAGTCTCTTACCTTCGGCTTTGACAATATGAAAGTGGGCATAGATATCAAGGATAATTTAATAATAAACCACCTATTCAATACTTTCCACGTTTAATGTGGTTATTATCTACATGATTTTATGTAGACTTATTTAGGTCAGGTACATGTTTCACCCATTATTTTGGGCATCTTCAGCCTGTAAACAACCTTTAGGTCAAGGTTTGGGACCTTTTTAACCAATATAAACATACCAATATATACACTAAATACAATATATACATTATATACAATATATACAAACATTAATGAACTCTTAAGATGGGTAGGGTAACATAAGTTAATACAGTTAAGTTTTTTGGTCCTAATCTATCTAATATGAAAAATGTCCAAAACTAAAATGGATCTTCTTTTTGGTAAAGAGGATTACATATCGGGGTTTATGTGACCCCTATATCATATTAATGTTCTTGACGTACTGTGTCTGTTGACAGGATGTGTCGTCAACAATAAGTGGAGATTTGAACTGATTGTTGCTTGTAGGTTGGTCAAGATTGAAAATATAAATTTAAATTAAATGTGTTTTAACTTGGCAGTTCTATTCTGGTTAACTTAAAATGTTCAAAAATAAAATGAAATGGATCTTCTTTTTATAAGTCTTGAGAAAGGGAAACATTAATGAACATCAATGAAGGCTTATTTGACCCACGATTTTCATTTTCATGTTCTTGACGTAACTAATATTTAAATGTGTTGTCATGCACAAGTGGAGATTTAAAAAACCGACTGGTTAAGAACGTTGTGAATGAAACTGTTAGCGTCTTGACTTTGGGTCTCATGTAACGTCAAGGAATTGACAAGAGTACAATATTAAGCTGTTTCATAGTTTTAGGCTGCTGCTTAATTGAGAAGGAACATCCTAGACACTTGATACAGTCTTGTATGAATATTGTTCCCGTTGATGTGTTGCTTGGTCTTTGGGGGGGATCTTAAGAATATCTGTAATGAAGTAGAAAAGTAATATTGAATTAAAAATTTAGAGCACGCGTTGTGATAAAATGTATTAAATTAACACCTCTTAACTGTAATATGACTTACTTGTTCATTTAATACTAGATGGACCTGTCTGTTCCGGCAGCGCCTGTCTTATCAACATTTCTACTCCTGGTGTTGTACTGGTGTGGTAATGGAGGGGCGGGGCATGGAGGGAGAGTGGGGGTAGGCTGGTCTATGGGCGTGTGTGCTGTTCTGGAGGGGAGTTTCTAGAAGCGATATGGGCGGGTTTAACTTTTGGCATGGTGGATGAAGCATTTGAGTGTGGAGATTTAAATAATTGAGGGATTTTGTTTTGATCTGAATTCACGATATTAATTAATCTAGGTGTTAATTCGTACAAAGGATTTTTAATTTCATTGACGTCGTTGAGATTTTTATTTTTATTGTAGGTTTGGTCTAAAAAGATATGTAGATTTTCCAGTTCATTCATTAATTTCCCTTTACCTATGCTTAGAATGGAATGGAACTCCTTCCAACTACATGTGGACAATAAATTGATTGCTTTGTTGGATAGGAAGCAAGTTACTCTCGACAAGAAACTATCTCAATTAAAAGCATCCCAATCACGGTTACCAAAACGTAGTTCAGACACGCAAAAAGCGACTCCCTCACAGAACAATACACCCACAGTAGTTAATTTGACAGATGTACAGTTCTCTGAAGAAGAAATGGGGATCTTGAATAAAGGCTTAAAACATAACTGGCCTAGCAAGAAAAAAGAAACGGATATTATCAATACAGTAGCCGAGATCGAGGCTAACATTTCTAAACTCCCTTTAGAAACACAAAATGATACCAGATTTGAGGTAAAAAAGAAACTACCAAAATTAGTGGAAGAAATAAACGCAAATTCAAATTTCGACCACAAAAAATTGATCCAGAATGTAAAAAAGAAAATAGACGACAACAACATCATTGTCACAAAAGCGGACAAAGGAGGATCCACAGTTCTCGTAGATCAAAACACATACATTAAAAAAACAGAAGACTTTTTTAAGGACAAAATATACACAATAGTCAACAAAGATCCAACCACGAGAATTCAGCGAAATCTAAAAACTCTAATAAGAAGTTTTAACTTTCTTTTCAATGAACAAGAACAACAAAAACTTTTTAACATGAACCCTAGTATTCCGACAGCCAGAGCCTTACCAAAGATTCATAAGAAGGACATTCCAATACGCCCTATCATAAACCGCAGAAACAGCCCCACCTATAAAGTATCAAAATTCATTCACGGCTTCCTCAAAAAACATTACGTATTCAATAATAAACATCCTTTAAAAAATTCATTCACTTTTTGCGAAATTTTAAACAAGTTTAAGCTGCAACCCAATCACTCAATGTGCTCCTATGACGTCGTAAATATGTACCCAAACATCCCTACCAAAGAAACTGTAAGAATCATCAGTGATAATATCAATAAACACAGCGGCCTTAGTAAGATGGAAATTGAAGAATTCATGAAGATATTAAATTTTGTCTTAAGCAACAACTTTTTCTCTTTCAATGGAACGTTTTACCAACAAAAAGGCTTAGCGATGGGCGACCCTCTTTCTGGCATCTGAGCAGACATTTATATGGACACAATAGAACACACAAAAATTATAACACAAATAAAAGGCGTATGTTTATGGCTCAGATTTGTAGACGATACTTTCATAATTTTCGACAAAAATGTCACTAATAGTGACGAGAACTTGGAGTCCCTAAACAAAGTTGATCCCAATGTTAAGTTTACTAAAGAGGATGAGGTTAGGAACTCTTTAAACTTTTTGGACTTAACTATTACACGCGGACATAATACCTTTGATTTTCGAATATACAGGAAACCTACACACTCTCCCTTAACTATTATGAATTCATCCCTACACCCCAAGTCCCAAAAACAAGCCTATTTCTATAATTTAATTTATAGAGCTTTAAAAATTCCTCTTTCTCCCAACAATTTAAAAATTGAACTGAAGTACATAAGGAATCTTGCTCAACAACGGGTTTAAAATAGATATGGTCAACCGTTTGATTAATAAAATCAAAATTAAACTGTCCACTAATCTCATCCCAGAAAAACCTAAAAAAGCTAGTTTCGCCACATTTACATATAACAACCCACCCGTCCATCAGATCGCAAATACTTTTAAAAAGCACAATATTAATATAGCCTTCAGGACAGAAAACACCAATCGAAACATATTTTTTAACCACAACAAGGTCAATCACAATAGCAACCATTATTCAAGGTCCGGCATATATAAACTAACATGTACACAATGTGATTTTTCTTATATCGGACAGACTGGCCGGAGCTTTCACACGAGATATCTTGAACATTATAACGCTCAAAAACACAATAAGTACTCAGCGATGAGCAAACACATGAGAGAAACGGGCCATCACTTTACATACATACAGAAAGATCTTACCATCATTAGAAGCATAGGTAAAGGGAAATTAATGAATGAACTGGAAAATCTACACATATTTTTAGACCAAACCTACAATAAAAATAAAAATCTCAACGACGTCAATGAAATTAAAAATCCTTTGTACGAATTAACACCTAGATTAATTAATATCGTGAATTCAGATCAAAACAAAATCCCTCAATTATTTAAATCTCCACACTCAAATGCTTCATCCACCATGCCAAAAGTTAAACCCGCCCATATCGCTTCTAGAAACTCCCCTCCAGAACAGCACACACGCCCATAGACCAGCCTACCCCCACTCTCCCTCCATGCCCCGCCCCTCCATTACCACACCAGTACAACACCAGGAGTAGAAATGTTGATAAGACAGGCGCTGCCGGAACAGACAGGTCCATCTAGTATTAATTGAACAAGTAAGTCATTTTACAGTTAAGAGGTGTTAATTTAATACATTTTATCACAACGCGTGCTCTAAATTTTTAATTCAATATTACTTTTCTACTTCATTACAGATATTCTTAAGATCCCCCCCAAAGACCAAGCAACACATCAACGGGAACAATATTCATACAAGACTGTATCAAGTGTCTAGGATGTTCCTTCTCAATTAAGCAGCAGCCTAAAACTATGAAACAGCTTAATATTGTACTCTTGTCAATTCCTTGACGTTACATGAGACCCAAAGTCAAGACGCTAACAGTTTCATTCACAACGTTCTTAACCAGTCGGTTTTTTAAATCTCCACTTGTGCATGACAACACATTTAAATATTAGTTACGTCAAGAACATGAAAATGAAAATCGTGGGTCAAATAAGCCTTCATTGATGTTCATTAATGTTTCCCTTTCTCAAGACTTATAAAAAGAAGATCCATTTCATTTTATTTTTGAACATTTTAAGTTAACCAGAATAGAACTGCCAAGTTAAAACACATTTAATTTAAATTTATATTTTCAATCTTGACCAACCTACAAGCAACAATCAGTTCAAATCTCCACTTATTGTTGACGACACATCCTGTCAACAGACACAGTACGTCAAGAACATTAATATGATATAGGGGTCACATAAACCCCGATATGTAATCCTCTTTACCAAAAAGAAGATCCATTTTAGTTTTGGACATTTTTCATATTAGATAGATTAGGACCAAAAAACTTAACTGTATTAACTTATGTTACCCTACCCATCTTAAGAGTTCATTAATGTTTGTATATATTGTATATAATGTATATAATGTATTTAGTGTATATATTGGTATGTTTATATTGGTTAAAAAGGTCCCAAACCTTGACCTAAAGGTTGTTTACAGGCTGAAGATGCCCAAAATAATGGGTGAAACATGTACCTGACCTAAATAAGTCTACATAAAATCATGTAGATAATAACCACATTAAACGTGGAAAGTATTGAATAGGTGGTTTATTATTAAATTATCCTTGATATCTATGCCTAACGTCATCTTCAATACGGAACAATAATGAGAGTTGTTACTTGTAATATGAAAGTGACCGAGTAATGCCATTCCTTATGCAGCAAGTCCTTGCTATGAACGGTGTGAAAATATTGCTCATAGAATCAGCTGGGGCATGCATTTCAGTGGGCGTGGTAGACTGATAGGTAATAGCAACTTCTGGCTCAGTGAGGAAAGCAACAGGAAACTACCTCACTCCTCATTTCCCTAGTACGCCTCTTCAGTGATGCCTAGGCCATCTATGACAGCTAATGGCTGAGATGTTGAGGATCCAACCAGCCTTCGGACTGAAGACTGAACATACAACACACATACAGTCTGTAATATACTACACTCACCATTTCCCAGTTGCCATACAACTACAAAACCATATTTAGCAGAAAACTCCAACAGCTCCTTGGCATTTGTAGTGTTCCACCTTTGTCCATCTCGAAGCAGAACGTTTAGATCAAAGATTAGCGTCAACCCAGCATTCTGAGCAAACTGGTTTATTTCCATCCATTCTTGTCCTGAAATATGAGAAGCAAGATTAAAACATTTTAGGAAAAGATGAAAAAAAAATTACATTGCAAAACAATGGTTATCAGATGAGACAAGTAATAACATGGACCAATTGAAGAAGGGTACAAAAATGTGCAGTTACTTTGGTTGCCGGATTCCAGGAATTCTATCTTCTTTGAATTTAATTTCAACCTAAATTCTGCGTGGCTTATCTTCCACTGCTGCTGAAGGCTCTTGTATAATTCCTTAGCTAACATAACATCACGAATATGACAACGTCCACAGATGTCTCATCTGGATGTCATTTGTGATGGCATTCATGCAGAGTAGGAAGAGCAACAGGGACAAATCTGATCCTTGCTGGACACCAACACAGCTGCACAGTGCTAGTTGACACAGGCTTCAGGTACATTGTGTTTAGGGGCCAATTACCTAGATGTTAGGCCCCTTTAAACAACAATCATCATCATCATCATCATTAGTTTCCAGCCGTTGGCCAGGTCTCTTGGAACATAAGCCTCTCCATCTCCTCTTGTCTTCCTACCACTTCTCCCTCTTCACTCTTGCACAGTCCTCTTCTGTTCTCTGCACACGCCCTTCCACTCCTTTTATCCACCTGTCTCTTGGTCGTTTTCCTGTTACCTCCATTGCGTGCATCCTCCTGTGTATCCTTTCCTCTGTCATTCTCTTCATGTGTCCATACCATCTAGATGCCTCTATCCTGTTCTGTAGTGGCTTTCTCATTTCTTATCTTATCCATTCTTGGCACTCCTATCTTGCTTCTCAGAAATTCCACAAGTCCATCCCCTTGTCCACGTCATGGGAGATGGGCAACGTCATAAGTAGAGACGGGAATTATAGGCACGAATAGGTTAGAATGCAAACGTATTTGAAGAAGGCGCAAGTGTAATCCAGCCGCTCTACAGTTATGTCGGGGAATTCCACAAATTTTTGGGGTTCTGTTTGTCCAGACCGATAATATATATGCAAATCTCACCGCAGAACCGTCATGCGGGTAACATGCACCTGCGCCTTGGTTAAATACGTTTGCATTCTAACCTATTCGTGCCTATAATTCCCGTCTCTAGTCATAAGGTAGGGAGTAGCCTGCGGGGGTGAAGTACGGTGGAGACTCCGTGTGTCCCAAGACTGCTATGGTAGCTGTGAAGGCCCTACAGAAATTCTGAAAAAGATTGCAACTAACGGGGCTCTGGTGGAGTCCCGACAGGCCTAGCAAGTCAGTGTATATTAACTCGCTTTCAAGGAACGCTCCTGCTAAATGCCTTTTCCAAATCAAGAAAAGCCATGTCCACTGTCTCATTTCTCATAGCATCTTTCCATCAGCAGTCAAAGAGTATGAATTGCATCTGCTGTTCTGCAGTTATTAATGACGCCAGACTGGTTTGCTGAGATGCTGATGGTGTTTCATAATCTTATATCAAGAATGTGTTCAAGGATTTTCATAATATGTCCCAGAAGGTGGGTGGCCTCTAATTTGAATAGTCATGCCTTTTCAAAGAATAACGTTGTTTGTCCAACCCTTGTCCCGCTTCTCTACGGGGTCGGGTATGGGTTGAGATGAATCTGTCGTGGCGGGTTTTTATGACCGGATGCCCTTCCTGATGTCAACCTGATGAGATGAAATGAATGATGTCATATATGATTGTAGGGTGAAACCTGGTGCCGGCACATAGCCTGCTCCTGTCGAATAGAACCAAGGGGTCTGCTCAAGGCTTAACGTCTCCATCCAACGGACAAATCACTATCAACAGCATCATATGCCCTCACTCCATTCGAGCACTGCAGAGAGGTTCGGAATTTAATCCAGGCTTCTGACATGCAATCTAGTGATTATAAATTGTATAGCACCACTTCCTTTACCCTGCCAGTCAACATTCTGATGGTGAAAATTTTTTCAACCAATGGAACTCGAATCACGGTGTCAGACCTTTTAGACTTCAACGCCTTAACGATCACAGCCACCAGACGGGCCTTTTGAATAATAATAATCAAGATACTAGCCAGTCACTCACGCCCCTGTGCTATGTTGTCCTCAAGCGATCTTGTTGAAGAAGTCGGTCCACCATTCTTCACCCTGCTCTAACCCATTTTCATCTGTCTGCTCGGCATGTAAAGAGCTCCCATATTCAACATCCACGGGATTTATAGGGAACCGATTCCAGAGACAACCGTCTATTAAAAATTAAGAAACTTCGGCATTCATGATCATCTCTAATCTTCAGTCTGTCGGAACTAATTTATGAAGAAATGAAATTTAGAAAATATCTGAAAAAGAAGAGAGAATAACAGATTATAACTGAAAAAAACAAAACAAAAGAGAGAGAGTTGGCCGTGTGGTTAGGGTCATGTAACTGTGAGCTTGTATTCGGGACATGTGGGGTTCGAATTCCACAGTCGGCAGCCCTGAAGATGGTTTTCTGTGGTTTCCCATTTTCACACCAGGAAAATGCTGGGGCTGTACCTTAATTAAGGCCATGGCCATTTCCTTCCCAACTCAAGCACTCTCCCATACTTTTCCGTAGCTGAAAATCTTCGGTGTGTTAGTGCGACGTTAAACCAGTACGGAAAAACCGCATTAAGAAGCCTATACATAAACTATGAACTAAAAACCTGGTTTATTTCTTGCATGGTTATTACCATCAGAACTAAAATTCACTACAACAGAACACTATTTCCACCTCGAGGATGAAGGTGGCGCCACAGCCTAAAATGTGTCCGGCATTCAAAATAAGTGAACGAGTGAGCTGTTACTGCCTGACCCCTGTGCTTGAAGAGCTTCACCGCTGCTGTTCTCCACGATGACGTTAGTGAAGACAATACGGACAATGAAGATTAATATAAAGAAATTAAAAGCTCAGGCACATTGCAGCCAAGGAAACATTTGAGCTTGCACTGAAATGCATCGAATGGCATCCAGCAGCATCTGTGGTTGTGTTGTGGATAAAGAAATATGGGGATGTATGAGAAATTTGAAACAAAAGAACATTACCGCTCGGAACATCTTGTCTCACTCTTCTCTCTCCGTGTTCCTTCCCGCTCCACCAGAACCAAAGACCTTCTCCACATTCCCCACACTCAGCACTTAATACTTCAACGATCTTTCCTAATCCGTCTCCCAACACTCTTTAACAATATTAATAAGAAACAAGAGCTTGATATAGCATCAAATAAAAGCATATTCGAGAGGGGTGTAAATAGTCTCTTAAAGATAAGTTGATGGGAAGGGATTATACCGTCATCTTGACCCACGACAACCTGGCTATGAACATGGACATTCTCATGGTTTTCGATTTGGACAGTTATTAGTAGGCTGTGTACCAGATCTTGTTATATTTTGTTATGTTTGCTATATCTTATTATGAAAGTTTACGTTTGTTAAATAGTCTGTTGACAGTGCATGTGAAATTTGCTCTGTGTAGCTGTATCTTGTGCTTTGTGAATGAATAAATAAATAAACATTAGAGACTTTTTCAAATGAGTTAACTTCTGTAAGTAATCTTTATCGAGCACTGGAAGTTTTTTTAATATATATATTTTGCAATTTGCTTTACGTTGCAACGGCACAGATATGCCTTATGGCGATGATGGGATAGGAAAGGCCTAGGAGTGGGAAGGAATCGGCAGTGCCCTTAATTAAAGTACAGCCCCAGCATTTGCGTGGTGTGTAAATGGGAAACCATAGATAACCATCTTCAGGGCTGCCGAGAATGGTCTTCGAACCCCCTTATCTCCCAGATGTTAGCTCACAGCTGCCTGCCCCTAACTGCACAGCTAACTCACCCAGTTTTTAATATTTTATCAAGAATAGTGTAATGACTAGTAGACCTACAAAACCATGTCATTTCATTAAAGACTGAAAAGAAACTTTTAAAATTATGCAACTCTTCCGCTATTTAAATCATAGCGTTAGGTGAAATGTCGTTTTCAGTTTGTCGTCGTTCAGGCAGAAGTCACTAAGTCAGAAAAGGTACAAAACCATACTAACAAAATGATGCTCTATGGGCTGGTAGAACTTATTAAGTCATATTGAGAAGCGTTCCATTGCAAACTGCACTCGCTATTTTCACTAAGTGCATTTTTCCAGTTTATTAGTCAGGCAGAAGTTCCTTAGTCCACTTAGTGACTTCTGCTTGGTGCAGGTTCTTCCTCTGATTATTGCTCAGTAGAATTCACATCTTATTATGCAGCTGTTATAACAATAACTCTGTCCATTGTTGGCCGTAATGATTACAGTGTGGCTGCATCATTATTACAATAATGTCTTTTCAGTCGCCAGAAAGCTGCTATTTGTGTTAGAAGCTGGTTGATATCCGTAAGTTTGCAATAATTTTGACGTGTAAAATTTGTGATTTATCTTAAGAAAGCAGAAGTCACCTTATATAAAGGGCACTAGGAAAGTTTTGCAATACACAAAAATGGTTGGCTGGACACCCCTGTTATGGTGAGGAGGAAATGGTGAGTGCCTGGAGGAAATGACTCCTGTGCTGGGGAAAGACTATCCACATCGGACAACAATTTTACGCTGGTGCAAAGAGTTCCAGAGGGGCAATTTTGGGGTAGAAGGCGATCCTCGTTCTGGGCGACCGTCTGAGGAAAACATTGAAGCTGTGAGGAAAATATTGCAGCAAGAGAGGCGGTTGACATATCGGCAGGTAGAAGAGACCCTCCACATCCCTGCACCAGCTAGTCATTCAATTCTACACGACCATCTCCATGTTAGAAACGTTTGTTCCCTTTGGGTGCCCCATTCACTTTCAGAGGAACAAAGGGGACATCGAGCGAAATGGTGCTGAAAAATGCTAAAGCAGTTTGAAAATGGGACTTTGCGTAATGTCAATAGCATCGTTACAGGTGACAAAACTTGGCTTTATTATTACGATGTCCCAACAAAATCCCGGAACAAGGTGTGGCTGTTTGAAGATGAAGGTACTCCTGTGACTGTGTGAAAGTCAAGGTCAGTGAAGAAAAGGATGATTGCAGTATTCTTCACTAAACAGGGCATACTGACTCAAGTTGTGCTAGAAACACACAGGACAGATACTGCGAAGTGGTTCAGTGAGACTTGTCTGCCTCACATCATCCAGGCTCTCAAACAGCTCCGTCCAAGGTCACGGCTCAACCCTTTGCTCTTGCATCACGACAATGCTTCAGCACATCGTGCTAATGTAACAATGGATTTTCTTGCCAGATCAGGGTTGACTGTGCTTGATCACTTTCTATACAGTCCTGATCTTGCCCCCATGTGACTTCGCAATCTTCCCAGAAGTGAAGATGAAGCTGTAAGGACGGCGTTTTGCATCCGTGGATGCAGAAATTTTCTCGCGGCACTGGAGTGTGTATCGTAGAGATAGGATAGGAATGGTGGGAAGGGGAATGTTCATTCTGGTGAAAGAAGAATTTGTAAGCTACGAAAAAGTTAAAGATGAGACACATGAAATTCTAGGTGTAAGGCTCATTTCTAAAGAAAATAGGCAACTTGATATATTTGGAGTGTACAGACCGGGAAAGGGTAGCACTGATGCAGATTCGGAATTATTTGATAGGATAGTCAGCTATGTGGGAAACGACATGGAAAGAAATGTGATTGTAGCGGGAGATCTGAATTTGCCAGATGTCAATTGGGAAGGAAATGCGAACAACAGGAAGCATGACCAACAAATGGCAAATAAGTTAATATGGGAAGGACAGCTGATTCAGAAAGTGATGGAACCAACCAGAGGGAAAAATATCCTGGATGTGGTGCTGATAAAACCAGATGAGCTCTATAGGGAAACTGAAGTAATAGATGGTATTAGTGATCATGAAGCAGTTTTTGTGGTAGTTAAAAATAAATGTGATAGAAAGGAAGGTCTTAAAAGTAGGACTGTTAGGCAGTACCATATGGCTGATAAAGCAGGCATGAGGCAGTTTCTAAAAAGTAACTATGATCGGTGGAAAAGGGTAAATAAAAATGTAAACAGTCTTTGGGATGGGTTTAAAGAAATTGTTGAGGAATGCGAAAACAGGTTTGTACCTTTAAGGATGGTAAGGAATGGTAAAGACCCACCTTATTATAATAGAGAAATAAAGAGACTAAGAAGGAGGTGCAGACTGGAAAGAAATAGAGTTAGAAATGGCTGTGGAAGTAAGGAGAAATTGAAGGCACTTACTAGGAAATTGAATCTAGCAAAGAAGTCAGCTAAGGATAACATGATGGCAAGCATAATTGGCAGTCATACAAATTTTAGTGAAAAATGGAAGGGTATGTATAGGTATTTTAAGGCAGAAACAGGTTCCAAGAAGGACATTCCAGGAATAATTAATGAACAAGGGGAGTGTGTATGTGAGGATCTTCAAAAGGCAGAAGTATTCAGTCAGCAGTATGTAAAGATTGTTGGTTACAAGGATAATGTCCAGATAGAAGAAGAGACTAATGCTAAAGATGTATTAAAATTTACATGTGATAACAATGACATTTACAATAAGATACAAAAGTTGAAAACTAGAAAAGCGGCTGGAATTGATAAGATTTATGGGGATACACTAAAGACAATGGGTTGGGATATAGTACCATATCTGAAGTACTTATTTGATTATTGTTTGCTTGAAGGAGCTATACCAAATGAATGGTGAGTTGCTATAGTAGTCCCTGTGTATAAAGGAAAGGGTGATAGACATAAAGCTGAAAATTACAGGCCAGTAAGTTTGACATGCATTGTATGTAAGCTTTGGGAAGGCATTCTTTCTGATTATATTAGACACGTTTGTGAAATTAATAACTGGTTCGATAGAAGGCAATTCGGTTTTAGGAAAGGTTATTCCACTGAAGCTAAACTTGTAGGATTCCAGCAAGATACAGCAGATATCTTGGATTCTGGAGGTCAAATGGACTGTATCGCGATTGACCTGTCTAAAGTCTTTGATAGGGTGGATCATGGGAGACTACTGGCAAAAATGAGTGCAATTGGACTAGACAAAAGAGTGACTGAATGGGTTGCTATATTTCTAGAAAATAGATCTCAGAGAGTTAGAGTAGGTGAAGCTTTGTCTGACCCTGTAATAGTTGAGAGGGGAGTTCCTCAGGGCAGTGTTATCGGACCTTTATGTTTTCTTATATATATAAATGATATGAGTAAAGGAGTGGAATCGGAGGTAAGGCTTTTTGCGGATGATGTTATTCTCTATAGAGTGATAAATAAGTTACAAGATTGTGAGCAACTGCAACGTGACCTCAAAAATGTTGTGAGATGGACAGCAGGCAATGATATGTTGATAAACGGGGTTAAAAGTCAGGTTGTGAGTTTCACAAATAGGAAAAGTCCTCTCAGTTTTAATTACTGCGTTGATGGGGTGAAAGTTCCTTTTGGGGATCACTGTAAGTATCTAGGTGTTAATATAAGGAAAGATCTTCATTGGGGTAATCACATAAATGGGATTGTAAATAAAGGGTACAGATCTCTGCTCATGGTTATGAGGGTGTTTAGGGGTTGTAGTAAGGATGTAAAGGAGAGTGCATATAAGTCTCTTGTAAGACCCCAACTAGAGTATGGTTCCAGTGTATGGGTCCCTCACCAGGATTACCTGATTCAAGAACTGGAAAAAATCCAAAGAAAAGCAGCTCAATTTGTTCTGGGTGATTTCCGACAAAAGAGTTGCGTTACAAAAATATTGCAAAGTTTGGGTTGGGAAGAATTGAGAGAAAGAAGAAGAGCTGCTCAACTAAGTGGTATGTGATTGAAATAATAACATTAGGTGGTCTAATAAATAACTTAATCAATACAAAATCGTCTTGGATGATTTACATAAATTTGTTAGCTAATAGTGGTACATGTTTCACCTTCCCTGAAGGCATCATCAGCCATGAATTTTAAAATTCATTTCATTACTACATGTTATTTAGACGCTTATTTTTAATTTAAGGTTAAGACTATGGCTGATGATGCCTTCAGGGAAGGCGAAACATGTACCACTATTAGCTAACAAATTTATGTAAATCATCCAAGACGATTTTGTATTGATTAGGTGGTCTAATAAATAACTTAATGTTATTATTTCAATCAAATATCATCAATACGGACCAAAAATGATATTTATTACATGTAATAAGTGGTATGTTCCGAGCTGTCGGTGGAGAGATGGCGTGGAATGTCATTAGTAGACGAATAAGTTTGAGTGGCATTTATAAAAGTAGGAAAGATCACAATATGAAGATAAAGTTGGAATTCAAGAGGACAAACTGGGGCAAGTATTCATTTATAGGAAGGGGAGTTAGGGATTGGAATAACTTCCAATTTCTTTGAAATCATTTAGGAAAAGGCTAGGAAAGCAACAGATAGGGAATCTGCCACCTGGGCGACTGCCCTAAATGCAGATCAGTATTGATTGATTGATTGATTGATTGATTGAGCTTCTGGCAGCATGGAAACAAGAGTGTGAAAATGTAACCGAAGAAAAGTGGCAGAG
Organism: Anabrus simplex; assembly: GCF_040414725.1. NCBI lineage: Eukaryota > Metazoa > Arthropoda > Insecta > Orthoptera > Tettigoniidae > Anabrus > Anabrus simplex. The sequence continues at coordinate 27,239,795 of NC_090265.1, read as the reverse complement.
TTGGTTCAGTGACTGGTTTCAACGTATGGAGAAGTATATTGAGTGTGGTGGAAATTATTTTGAAAAAGTCTAAAGTGTTCACTCACATCGCAAAGCTTTCCTAGTGCCCTTTGTATGGGTAACAAAACCAAGGACAGTGATGGAAATAAAGTAAACTGGTTGAAAGTAAAGTGCTTTAGATTTGAAAAGGATGCACCGGGTTTTCTCAAATATCGATATGGTCATTCTAGAAGATACTCTGAGATAAATACTTTTGGCCGAGATCGCCCAAGAAAGATGCCCATCCTTCAGAAGGCTTACAAAACTACTTTCCCTATATCAGAACATAAGTACAAGGATCTTATTAGTCTCTGCAATAAGGGAGTTATTCCAACAGAATTTCAAGCATGGTACCGCTCCTTACCCCATTCAGGTGCAGTGAGGGATCGAAATCCCGAACCAAGTGTTGACAGTGAAAGTGAGTGTGAAGCTAATGATAATGAGTGAAACATGACACATAACCGTCAGAAAGATTTATTGATTTACTGACATGAGTGTTTTAAATTTCTTTTTATTGTCACACTTTCCTTCTCTGAATCATACTGTGTAGTTATTAGAAATAGTTCAAAGAAATAATAAAATAATTTCATGCACCTACATATTTATTGTGAGCCAGTACTTTTTTATTTTTGTCTTTAAAACAACCTACGAAGAGGTTCCTTCCTTCCCTGGCAGAAGTCACTAAGTCAAAAAATTATTATATTTCTTTTAAATTTGGTACTTCAAATTTGCAAAAATAGTGAAATTATGGAAGTAAGTTGAAGTAATAGTGGCACCAACACCAAAAAACATATTAATACTAACTAATAATGCAAACCTGATTTTAGGAGTTGATTGAAACATTAAAACAGCTATAACTCAGATGTAAGATTTCTGACTTAGTGAATTCTGCCTGAACGACGACGAGTTATTGGATAACTACAGCAAACTCTCGAATATCCAGGTATCGACAAGGTGGAAAATAAAAAATAGTTGTGAATCTATTAAAGTGTGATACGGACCATGAAGCTGATTTTATGTATATCCAGGTTAATGCAGACCCGAGACTGTATGGAAGTACGGATAATCCAAAATACACTTGTTCTTACCAGAAAGTGCACATTTAGTCCATTTAAAAACATGCTACATATGACATTTGAAAGCCCACTGTATTACTTACATGTAACTCACCAGAAACTGAGAACTTACTTACAAAACTTTATTTAAAAACACACTGTGTTTCGCATGACTTCCTTTCAGTTCACTTTCGGGAAATAATCGTCCAATATTTTGTGTTTCTGTTTTTAATTCACAAGTGGAAATGTGACAGGTCAACAATCATTGTCAACGATTCATTTTAGAGGCTACTATCGAGATCTGTCGGCAGCGGCTAGAAAAGTACGATCAACGATTCATTCCTCGTGGCGATGTTAAAGAGTATTTTTTCACAGAGCAAGTATTCCGTAGGGAACTGTCCCAGACGAAAACTTGAATCTTTTTCTTTTACTTCAGGTTTTAGGGGTGTTGGAAATTATTTACATTTGGCTTCTAGGGAAATGGTTTGGCAAAGATATAGATAGGAAATGGGCCCCGGACACGTTATGAGGTTAGAGTCACAGAATTAATCTGAAGATAAAATGGCAAACAACGGAAAATATTTCAGGGAGGACCGAAGGTGGGAATGCTACCCATAGCATCTTCTGGTGGCAAAACATGAGTCACATGCACAATAGTGCAATCTGAACAAAAACAATTGTTCTAATTATAAAAGAATAGAGTACTTCAGGTTTTATTTTTTGTTTTAAAAATCACCAAACTAAGTACCAAATGTTTGCTACATTTAAAATGTTATAATATAGGTTTTAAAATTTTCCTCGATGTACTGACCATGTCCTGGACCTGTAAGTGATCAATATGAGAGGATCTACTGTATAAGCTCTTACCTGACATTCTGAACTCGGCTGGCCTCTTCTTACAGTCGAGCCCTTCGTATGAACAAGCACCGCCGTCAAGAAGTTCAATAGAGGTGTTCTGTGACTTGGGTTGTTCATCGCCTGTGTCAAACAACAAGCAGTCGGCAGCAGTGCCACCTACTCGGAGGTAAGCTGGTCCCAGCACAGCAGCAATCTGCTGCAGCTTGCTACATCTAAAATGAAGGAAACCATGGATGTAAGAGAGCTCACATCTCGATACTCACTGTCATGGGCATTTACACAGAAATGTAATTACAATTATAGGGGTATTTTTCATATTCAGTGCTCAGTGACACAGTGTATTAATAATCTAACATCCAAGGATTTTACAGTACACATTCATTCGCAAAGTCTACCGACGGTAGGCCGGAGGAAGGTGTTTCATATTTCTTCAAACTGACTACTGGAAAGATAACCAACGCCACGAAAGAAGACAATCTGCTAATAACAAGAACAACACTTCTCATAACAGTAGGCCTATACATGCCTCCACACTGGACAACGGAAGATGCAATAGAACATCCAATTAAAGCATTGACGGAGGTGAAACATGATGAGTCAGTCCTTTTAGCAGGAGATCTTAACTGCAGAATAGATAAACTCAGTAACAAGACTGAACTGATTCTGGAAACACTCAGCGAGGAAGGCTTCAAACTTGTAAATGACCCAGAACTCAAAACGTACTTCGCACACAACGGCACCAGTTCAATTGATTTAGTATTTTATAGAGGAAAATATGTCCGAAATCTGGCCCAAGAAGGTTTATGGTCGTCTTCTGCAGCACCAGTCAGAAAACATATTCCCATTGAAACTACATTTGAAATAGAAAATATGCAGACAAAATACATGACTAAGACCACCAACGACAGACCATCAAGAAAGATTGATATAAATATCCTCAAACAAAACGAGACGCAAATAGAAACTTCAGTGCAGCTCATAGATGAGGGAAACACAACTGGAGCACTAGAAGTAATCAATAACATACTCCAACAAGCTCTTATTCCACCAAGACAACGTAGAGCTCAGCCCTGGTTTAATGAAAAATGTTACAAAATGCGTACAGGAACACTAGAAGCGTTATACGCAGCCAAAACGACAGGAAGAGATAAAGATCTTAAAACCTATGCAACTAAGAGGAGAAATTACAAGCAACTTTTGAAGGAAACGAAAACTGCATTCATGGAAGAAGAAGCGAATAGAATCGCAGAAGCAGCAAAGAAAGACCCATTCATTGCCCTGAGGAAACGAAATGTAACACAAGCCACAGTTATACCGATGAAAGAATGGGAAGAACACTTCAAGAAAATACTAAATCAACAGAACATTAATGTAGCTGTGTGCAGAAGCACAACTGAGGAACGGATTCAAAATCCACCCCGATAACACCAGAAGAGATCACAGACGTCATCACTAAAGCGAAAAGTAGGAAAGCCCCTGGGCCAGATAATATTTGGATGGAAATCTTAAAAGACTCATTGGAAATACTACTTCCTTTATGGACCAATCTCTTCAACAAATGCCTGCAATCAGGGACAATACCGGAAAGCTGGAGAACTGCGAAGATTAAAATGCTATATAAAGGTAAAGGGGAAACAAATGACACAAATTCATACAGAGGAATAGCACTGGAAAATAACATCTTCAAAATCTATACTAAAATACTAACGAGGAGACTTGAACAGGAAGTAGACCCAAAAATACCAGAATGCCAATTCAGGTTCAGGAAGGGTAGAAACATAACACAAGCTGTAAAATTTCTTCTGGATGAGACAGAATCAGCACTAAGAATGCCCAAGGGAAAATACTACGCAGTCTTCATTGATTACAAAAAGGCTTTTGATCTTATAGACAGAAAACAACTACTCCAAAACATCGAAGACATGAATGGAAAGACACACTACATTAGTAAAATAATAGAAGACATCTTGACATACAACGACATTGTAGTAGATGATGGAATAACAACCCCTAACAAAATCAGACAGACAAATGATGTACTATAAGGGGACCCCATTAGCCCAACACTGTTTAATATAGCCACTGCAAACATCACCAATATCCTACGAAATACAATGGAGATGACCCTCCTGATGTACGCCGACGATATGGTCATAGCGGGCCCCAACAAAGAGGAATTACAGACGACATTAAAAGCCCTGGCAAAATGGGCACTGGAGAATGGTTTTGAGATAAACATGAAGAAATCAGCACAGATGACATTCAGGAAAGGGGGTACAGCATCACCAAAGGACACACTGTTATTGAACAATGAAGAGATGGAAGTGGTTAATAAATTTAAATACCTAGGCATCACCCAGCAGAAAACGGGTCGATCATTCAGCTACCATGTGGAAGAAAGGACAACAACGGCTATTAAATACATATGTGGACTCAAGAACCTTCATCGCTTATCGCTGAATACAGCTATGACTCTTTTTGACGCCACAATAACACTAATAATAACATATGGCATAGAACTAATATGGAGAAATCTAACGTACAAGAACCTCGAGAGAATTGAAAAGGTGAAAGCAAGATTCATAAAGCACTGCTTGCGAATAGGGAAGTATGCACCATCGAGACTTGCCTATGAATTAGCAAGAGGGACCTTCTTCATAGAGGATATCAGGTATAAGCACAGCCTGCCATCTACTGACGCTTACCAGGCACTTCTAGCTGCTAGACAAAGGAAACTAATGGACATTGACTTGGAATTTTACAGTACCGATGCAATGCAAGACAGATCATGGACAAACGCTAACGAAGAACAAAGACACACAATCACAAGACTAGCCATTCATGGCTACCACCACAAGTTATATAGCAATAAGAAATTTCACCTACCAAACGGGAATTGCATATGCTCGCTCTGTGGAAAGTGCTGCGAAAAATACCATATTGTGTTATGTTCAAAAAGGACCAAAAGCATCACACAAATTAGCAAAGAATAATTTCAAATTTGATGTAACCATATTGTATATGCCCTTTCGGGTGCTTTTCCTATTAATAATAATCTAACATCTAGTAGCATGATAATGCAGAATATTTTTGTCTACCATAAGATCATGAAAAAATTCTAAATTATGTTTACTCATTATCACCATTCCCTTTTTCCAGCTGACACTGGCTGGGGGCAAATATAGTTTCTTTCCATCATTCCTCATCCAACACTGTGTTCCAGTCCAGATTCCGTTTCATATGCTGTTCTTCACAGAGTCCATCCCTTGTAATCTCAGTCTCCCTTGTCCTTTCTTCCCTATCATCTGTCTTTCCAGAGCTTGTCTTGGCAGTCTTTCTTCTTTCATCTACTTGACATGTCCAAACCACGTCTACCTTTTCTGTTCCAGTTTATTGTTTAGTTTTTGCACATTTAGCTCTTTTTGTAAGTCTTCATTCTCACTCCATCCCTCCTTGTCTTCATCTCAGCTACTTTGAGTCATTATCCAAGTTTCTGCTGCATATGTCATTACTAGCTTTAGCACATAGTAACTCCCCAGCTACATTCAGCCGTGCTGTTTTAGTCAGGACGTAGCAGGAGGTGAGTGGCAGCAGAAGAGACTCTGAGAGTTATTAGAGCATCTAATGTAGAGGCAGTCCTTCCTTTTTCCATGACTTCCTCTTGTCTTATTCTTCATTCCTATATGATTTTTTTCATTTTTTTATAATCATCTTCATAATTTTCCTTGTCATACTTTACATACCAATTTTTATTAAATTCTATTCACCTGTTTTCTTCGTGGTTGATGTGGACTTAGGAACAAAAATTGAAATTTAGGAATATCTCTATTATCACAGCCAGTACGGTAAAACTGTGTAAGACATAAATGATCAGAAATGTAATTGTATATAACTTTAGTTACATAGTATTTATCGAGAGGATCACTAATAACATACATATTTGACCTATTTAGTTCTTCCTCTGGGTTGAAACGTGTTGTTTCCAGCTTTAAGAATATCCTCCCCGTACAGGATTCATATCTTAGAAGTGAAGTGTGAATAAAATTATTTATAGCCTAGATTGTAATGCCTCATCCCCCGACTTAACATACCAATTTTCATTAAATTATCTTCAGCCATTTTCTCGTGATGCCCATACATACATACAGACAGACAGAGAAGACTGAAAATTAAAAAGTGCATTTCCTTGTTACTGTGGACATGGCTGATACAGAAATACCATTCTTTTTAAATTCTGAGCAATGTACAGACAAAACTCTTATTTTATATATATAGATAGGTAAGTAATATCCCTTGTACATTACTTCTTTAGCCTTCATTGGTACAGCTTTATTCCATACTAGCAGTTACACGCGGCTTCGCTCGCATGGATTTCATAATTTGATAAAAGTAATTGTTCCTCAGTACTGTACTAAGACATTATCTAAAAATCCCTAAAGTATAAAAACTCACCGAAAAATTGAGTTTCATTTACCCCAGAAACTCTTTCTAAACCACGTTTGTGGTATTGCCTGTTGGGACTAAGATGACCATGAGGCATAGAACTGTATACGTGAGAAACAGTCTTCTCTCAAGTCAAGAAAAGAAGTTTCTTTATTTTTAAAGGAGATTCCAAATACCTATTTCTGCATCTGTAACATCTGCAGGTTCTGAGACATAAGTATCACCATAAAAAGAATTCAACCCCTTTATCACTCCTTCCCCCATTCCCACCCACACCCCCACCCAAGTGGATTTTCTGTGGAAAAAAAATACATGTTTCTTTATTTTTTAAAACGATTCCAAATACCCATTTTCACATCTGTAACATCTTGAGCTTTTGTACATATAAGTATCCTCATACCAATAATTCAACTAATTTTTCTATTCATTCACCAAATGCATTTTCTGATAACAAAAGAATACGTGTTACTTTACTTTGAAAGAAAATTCCAAATAAAAAAGGTCAAGTCTCTAACATCTTCAGTTTTTATATATATATATAAAATAAGAGTTTTGTCTGTACATTGCTCAGAATTTGAAAATAATGATATTTCTGTATCAGTCATGTCCATAGTAACAAGAAAATGCACTTTTTACTTTTCCGTAATTTCTGTCTGTCTGTCTGTCTGTCTGTCTGTCTGTCTGTCTGTCTGTCTGTCTGTCTGTCTGTCTGTCTGTCTGTCTGTCTGTCTGTCTGTCTGTCCATGCATCACGAGAAAACGGTTGAAGAGAATTGAATGAAAATCGGTATGTGAAGTCAGGGGATGAGCCTCTACAATCTAGGCTATAAATCATTTTACTCAAGCTGAGTGAAATGGTAGTTTAGGGGAAGGCCTAAAATTGAATTCTCAACTATTTATGTTATTAGTGGTCTAATGAAAATCGGTATGTGAAGTCGGGGGATGAGCCTCTACAATCTAGACTATAAATCATTTTACTCACGCTGAGTGAAATGGTAGTTTAGGGGAAAGCCTAAAATTGAATTCTCAACTATTTATGTTATTAGTGGTCGTATTTTAAAGAAAATGGGTATGCAATGTTGCGGAATAAGTTGCTACAATCTAGGCTATCAATAATTGTATTCACGCTGAGAAAAATGGTAGTTTAGGGGAAGGTCTAAAATATAATTCTCAAATATTGTTGTTATTAGTAGTTCTATCTTGATGAAAATCGGTATGCAAAGTCAGGAAATAAGTCGCTGTAGTCTACGCTATAAATTATTTTATTCACGCTGAGTCAAATGGTAGTTTAGGGGAAGGCCTAAAATGTAATTCTCAAATATTTCTTATTAGAGGTGTAATCGATGAATGCTACATAACTAGGGTTATATAGTATTAAATTTCCTATTATTCATGTCTTATACATTGTTACCGTACTGGCTATGATCACAAAGATATTCATGATTATGGATTTTTGTTACGAAGTCCATATCAGCGCCGAGTGACCAGAAATGGGTAAACAGTATTTAATGAAAATCGGTAAGTAAAGTCGGAGAATAAGAAACTACAGTTTATGGTATAAAATATTTTACAAATCACAGAGTCGAAAGAAAACTAAATGTGAAGGCCTACAATATAGAAAGCTCATAACATTGATCAACAATAACATTACATTGACCATTGTTTGTCGTGATGTGCTGTGTGTCGTCTGTTGCCCTTCATCTCCGGTAGATAGGATTACTGCTGCGTACAGAGTATTTTTTATTTGATTTACGTCGCACCGACATAGATAGGTTTTATGGCAACGATGGGATAGGAAAGGGCTAGGAGTGCCTTAGGCCTTAATTAAGGTACAGGCCCAGCATTTGACTGGTGTGAAAGTGGGAAACCACGGAATACCATCATCAGCGCTGCCGACAATGGGGTTCGAATCCACTATCTCTCGGATGCAAGCTCACAGCTGCGCACCACTAACCACACGGTCAACTCGCCCAGTCGTACAGAGTGTAACAGCCTGTCTGAATATTGATGGGAAGTAGCTGGGGAGTTAGATAACTTTCTTCTTTAGCATGACATTCCCCTGGTTTATAAATTTTCTGATACTACTGGTATGTAACACACTGGATCATCATAGCATTCGGGCTATTCAATCCCTACTCTGAGGCACTGATTGGAATGAACAGTGTGCATATTTAGCGGAATAATGGCAGATGAGTGTTCATGGCAATCTGCGGCCTGGTCATCCCAGCTCTGGAACTTTGGACTGTTAGATTGGCACCGCAATCTAACTGCAGCACTGTTCGTTAAAAGTGATAAAACGTGCGGTATTCCATTTGATCGAGTATTTTATATGATAGCATTGCTTTTAATCGCTACATTCATACTTACGTTTTTGTAATGACCTATGTTGATTTCAGGTTAAGAAAACCACAAAGTCAGTCTTTCTGAGAATCCCGTAGCGAAGCACGGGTACATCAGCTAGTATCTCATAAAAAGAATTCAACTCCTTTTTCACCCCCCATCCTCCCTCCCCGTTAAGCGCATTTCTTCCTCAAAAAAAATGTTTTTCTTTATTTTTAAAGGAGATCCCAAACAGCAATTTTCACATCTGTAACATCTTCAGTTTCTGAGATATAAGTCATCATCATCATCATCTTCATTTCCCATTTCCAGCTTCCCGGGTCGGGTTGTGAATCAAGGACCTCCATCGCTGCCTGTCTCTCCACCACTCTTCTCCTTTTTTTAAGTACATCTTCTGATTTTCCTCCCCTTTCTCTATGCACTCCCACACTGAATCGGTCCACCTCTTTTGGGGGTCTTCCTTGTGGTCTCTTTCCTGTTAACTTCTCTGAAAAAGCTTATTTGGCACTCGCTCTTCTCCCATTCTCATCATATGCCCATACCACTTTAGCTTTGTTGTTTCTATCCTGTCTTGAAGTTTCAAGACTCCTGTCCTTTTCCTTATGTCTTAATTTCTAATTCTATCCTTTCTGGTCTTGCCCTCGATACCTCTTAGGAATTTCATCTCTGATACCTGTATTCTACTCTCCTCTTGTTTTGTTGTACTCCATGATCCAGCTGCACAGATTAGTATGGGTTCATTATAGGTTGAATATAATTCCTTACATTTCTTTGGGACATCTTGGTTCCACAAAATACCCCTTACACTCTGGTAGAAGCTGTTTGCTTGTTGTATTCTTTTCCCAATTTCCTCAGCTATCTTTCCATCTTCTGGGATCACACTTCCCAAGTACTTAAAATTTTAACCACTCCAGAATTCTACCATTCAGTTTTATCTTTCCTCTTTCTTCCTTCCTTCCTTCCTTCCTTCCTTCCTTCCTTCCTTCCCCTTGTCATTATTATTGTTTTACTTTTCTCTGTGCTTACTTTCATCCCAAATTTTTCTATCTCTTGATTCTATACATCTACTTGTTTCTGCACTTCCGTTTTATCCTCACCCCATATCACTATATCATCTGCAAACAACATGGCTTTTGTTGCCTGTCTTCCCAATCTCTGTTTAATGTTCTTATGAATTTCATCCATGACTATGATGAATAGTATGGGGGATAGTATACTTCCCTGTCAGAGATCAGTTTCAACTTTAAACCATTTTGTTTTTCCTATACTAGTCTGCACACTACTAACACAATTTTTGTACATAGCTTTTATCGTTTGCACTTCCACTCTGTTAATTTGTTTTTTCCTTAATTGTCTCATACCAACTGTCTGGGCACACTGTCATAAGCTTTCTCAATGTCAATAAATGTCATCACTATGTCTTTTCCAAACTCCCATCTTTTTTCCATCATATGTCTTAATGTAAAGATCAGGTCAAACATTGATCTGTCTTTCCTAAAACTGTACTGTTCTTCTTCTATTTCTCCTTCTAGCTTCCTCCTCAGTCTTCCTTCCAATACTCTTTCAACTATCTTAGCTACATGGGCAATAAGGATGATCCCTCTGTAGTTATTACATTCCTCTTTATCACCTTTTTAAAATATTGGGATAATTAAACTCTTTCCACACTCTTCTGGGATCACCTTCTTCCTCCAGATTATTCTAAATAATCTATACAGCCACTGTAGCCCTATTGGTCCTGCTGCTTTTATCATTTCCGTAGTTAACATCATCCACTCCTGCTGCTTTACCGCTCTTCATCTTTTGTATGGCTTCCACTATTTCTAACTTTGATATCTCCTCTTCTTGTTCTTCTTCTTTCTCCGTCTCTTCTACTTCACTGTATTTAATATTTAGCAATTCTGAGAAGTATCCTTTCCATCTTTTTAGTATGTCATCTCTTTGCGTCAATATCTGCCCTGTTTCAGTTTTTACAAATTTTGTATCTTCCCTATTTCGTAAACTATTCTTCACCAAACCATACAAAACCTTTTTACTCCCCTTTATTCCTGTAAAGTTTCTGTGAAACTTTCCCAGCTCTTCAGTTTCTCTTCTTGTACTATTTTCTTACATACCTTTTTGGCTTCTTTATATTTCTGCCAATTCTCTGTACTGTTGCTGCCTATAACTTTCTCCAAGCCATTTGTTTCTCTTTAACTGCTTCCTTTACCCTGCTGTTGCACCAAGTAGTCTCCTTTTCCTTTTTCCTCCCTGATAGTCTTCCACAGGTGTTTAATGCACACTTCACAAATCCATTTCTGAAACATGTCAATTCCTCTTCCATACTGTTCAAGTCATCTTTGGGAATTTCTTTCTTCAGATCCTCTTGAAACTTTTCCCTTATTTCCTTCTCTTTTAACTTGCATCCCTTTATTTTTCTTTCCCTTTTGTCTATTAACTTCGTTATTTTACCAAGTCTTAATTTGGCTACCACCATTTTCCTTTGAAATCTGCTCTTGGCATTGCTGTCACATCTTCCAGTTGTCTACATTTCTCCTTCTCCACCAGAATAAGATCAATCACTGTCTTTGTCTTTCTATCTCCCTAACCGTATCTAGTTATTTTTTCTAAACCACATATTGCCAACAATTAATTCATTCCTTCTACAAAAATCTATTACTAAATCTTCTTCTTCATCTTGGTTTCCATAACTACAGGGGCCAATTACCTCTTCTTTTCCATGTCTGTCTGTTCCAACATGTGCATTCATGTCTCAATCAATCAATCAATCAATCAATCAATCAATCAATCAATCAATCAATCAATACTGATCTGCATTTAGGGCAGTTGCCCAGGTGGCAGATTCCCTATCTGTTGCTTTCCTAGCCTTTTCCGAAATGATTTCAAAGAAATTGGAAATTTATTGAACATCTCCCTTGGTAAGATATTCCAATCCCATTATTATAACCTCTTTGTCTTCAATACAACTTTCTACTTCTTATAGAAACTCTTCCAATCATTCATCTGAATTCCCTGATTGGGGTACTTAAACCTGTATAAAATTCTTGATTCCACTCTCAAGTCCAAGTCTAACTTTAATTATCCTGTCACTGATCTGGTCAATTTTGTCCACATATTGCGCTAGGTCTTGAGATTTAACTATCCTCAAAAAAAAAATAACACTTCTTCTTCACTTCTTTCCACCCCCTCGCCCCTGTATTTTTGGAAAACAAAAAAAATACATGTTTCTTGATTTAAAGGAGCTTCCAAATTCCAATTATCGTGACTGTATTATCTTCAATTTTTTAGAAAGTCCGGCCCCACGGTGTAGGGGGCAACGCATCCACCTGTCACTTGGCGGCCCCGGGTTCAATTTCCGGCTGGGTCAGGGGTTTTTAATTGTAATGATTAATATCCCTGCCCTGGAGACTGGGTGTTTGTGACATCCTTAATCTTTCTTTCCTCACACACAACATTCCACACTACCACCATTCCAATTACACGCAGGTTCATACAATATGGTGCCAGCATGGGCAAAAGATCCACATGGGTCGACGCCCCAAACAAATAGCATTTAAAAAAGAAATCCTCATGAAAAGATTTCAACTTCTATTTCTCACCTCCACACTCCAAAATGCGTGTCTATTTTTAAAGGAGATTCCAAATACCAGTGTTCGCATCTGTAACATCTTTAGGTTCTTTGTTCATAACTTTCCTTATACAAATAATTCTACTAATTTTTCAATTCATTTACTCCTCTTAAGTGGATTTTCCAAAAACAAGATACAGTAATACGTATTTCTTTATTTTTAAAAGAGACTCCAAATACCAATTTTCACGTCTGTAACATATACAGTTTTTGAGATAACAGTAACCTCTTAGAAAGAGTTCAATCCCCTTTTCAGTCCTTTTTACCACTCCCTTGAAGTGTTTCTTCCGAAAACAAAAAATACAGGTTACTTTATTTTTTTAAATTTACAAATACCAATTTTCACATCTGTAACATGTTAAGTTTTTGAAATGTACTGTAGATATGCTCATCTTAAAAAATTCACCCCAACCCAGTTTTCAGCCGCCCCCCACCGCCCCTCCAAATGATTTTTCCAAAAATAATTATACATGCTTCTTTATTTCTATAACAGATTAAATATACCATTTTATGTCTGTAACATATTAAGTTTTTGAGACATAGCCTACTGTAGATGTGCTCATTTCAAAAATTCACCCCCTTTCTCAGTTCCCGTTAAGTGGATTTTCCAAAAGCAAATCATCTATGTTTCTTTACTTTTAGAGGAGATTCCAAATACCAATTTTCACATCTGTTACATGTTACGTTTTTGAGATATACTGTATGGGTAGACTGGTTAGATACAGTCTTTTTCAAACATCACAATTTAACGAGTGACTTACTGTATATTTACTGAAAAAAAAAAACCGTAATAATGAGGAACTGAATTAAAAACCTGCGATTATGGGTTACAATTATCTGAAGATACAGTGTCTCTCAATTAAACTAAGACCGATCAAGCGGCATTGTTACTCTCCGAAACATAAGCTGCAGTACTGGAGGCGTGCAAGCAGCGTGCACGAGCACCAGTCACCAGTCTGAATCTCAGCTGTTAACACGGTGAGACAATTATCATTGCAACACCGTACTTTTGTATGTAAAAGTTTAAGTACGAGTCGGCTCGATGGGTACTTGATGCATCTGTTCAGCAATTTCCTGGTGAAGCTCAGTGCTCAATAAAAAGCATGAGCGCACATGAACAGTTTTAACAGAGAAAAAGCTACATGACACTGGCGCGAATCTTGAAGGGTCATCAAATAAATCACTCACAAAATTAGCACAAGTAGAGCTTTCTGCTAGAGGGCCCATGGTGCTCCTATAACATTCATTATAAATAGGTCAAATAACAGGTCTTGATATGAAATTGCTCCATGTGTTGCCCTGGTACTTTTTTGAAAAGTTTCTTTTAGGATTTATATTACCTGTTAATGTGTCAAGTGAATTTTTGTGGATATTTTATAGTGACACTGACTGATATTTTACAAACTTCTTGTACTTTTAGAATTATTGTTGTGAGTTTAATTTAAAGTTTTATTTATTTTGTAAGTTCTTAAACTTTTACATTATTTCAGGTGGAGGCTCGCCCTTCTTGCAGCCCATATTGTCTGTGAATTAGATGATGCTTTCGGACAAATAATAAAAATATTCTAAATGATGGTTGTACGTGTTTACGCATCGCACAATAGACACTACGGTCCTCCGACGAGAAGTCGCGCGCACGCACGGTAAGGGGTACAGAGGGTAAGCACGGTCGATGCGCATGTGCCAAGCTCAAGTCTTTAAAAATACATTGCTTCCATCCATGGTGATTCTTGTGAATGAAGGTGGGGCTCTGAAGTTTCAAATTGGTAGTGCAATTGCGCTTTGGTTACACATTTACTGTAAGTACACATCTCTTTCAGAGAGCTCGCACTGTTTATCACGACTTAGCTTAGTGTAGCACCTACAAGCTGCCACGACTTCTCGTGCTCCTGTCTTGGGGACTGTCACCAAGTAGCCTCACATATTGGAGGAATTGAAAGAAAACATTACAGCAGCAGAACTCACTCGCGTCAGCCAGAATTCCTGTATAAACCAGGAAGGACGATGCTTCCGGCATCTTTTATAAGGTAAGATTTCATACAAGATTGTACACACACTTAAAGCCGGGTGGCCAAGTTCGGCCGAGGCAACTGCCATAGCGCAGAGTACAAACACCATGCGTTCGGTTGTAGTTTATACGAGAGGCCCTGTATACTGAACACAAAACAATTTTGCATTGGTCAACTTAAAACTCTGGCAAAAATTTTGCTATATCTGTTGCAAAAGGCACATCTCCACCACCATAGCAGGTCACACATATTTACTGCTCTTCTTTCTAGACAAAAAAAATGAGATTTCTTAATGTACAGGATCTACATTGAAAATAATTTTCCCTGCACAGATTAACTTGTCTTTTTCTTTGTTAATGCACCAACAGGCTTGCGAATATTCTGGCACACATCACCCGAGTTATAAAAAGGAAGGCTAGTCACGGACAGTCAGTGAGAGTGGAGACGGGATCCATGGTGAAGTCAGAGTTGGACTCAAGTGTGTTGGGGTTCGATGGCTGAACTGAGGATGACAGAGGTGTTGGCTGTCCCTAGTGTCCCGCCGAGATCTGAACTAGGAGTTGTTATGGTGTCAGACAGCCAGACTGAAGTCAAAGAGACTGTGTACTACCCGAGATTACCGAGTGTTTGTGCATTTCCGTGGACCGAGGGTCGCTGTCAGTCGGCGAGGGAAGCCGCGCTCATGAGTGTGAGGGTAAATGGACCTGTGTTTATATTTGCTGTTGAATATTGTTGAGCTGTTGCTATTTGGTTGTTCACTGCATGTGACTGTGAATTACTGGACTGCCTGTGGAGTCGAACGAACAGTCGTCACGTGTTGAGTGGCCCATAGCCCTGTGTTCAGATCCAGTGTTCCACACACAAATGCTATATGAGGCGATTCAACTCGGGGAAGTGAAAGTAAGGATTAGCATCCCCAGGTTTAGCAACGGGCCGGACGACCTGCTATACCGTAAGGAAGAGAGACTTGTAAAAAGACAGTAATTAATAAGTGTGGCCATTCATGGTTAATAATAATTGTGTGTGTACATTTACTGGGTCATCCTGGAAATAAATTAGAGTAATAAAATAGACACTGTTTTATTCATAACAATATAAATAAAAAGTAGATATTTCATGAAGTCTGAAATGGTGAAAACATATCAAGGAATGAACATAAAGTGAAAACTTACGGCATAAATTCAATAGAAAAGGAAACTCTTCTCATTAGCCAATATTTTGCATATAATCAGCATGAAAAACATATTAAATAACACTTGAATGTTTTATTATTCATCCACCTATTCAATACAATACATGCTATATGAGGTGATTCGACTTGGGGAAGTGAAAGTAAGGATTAGTCTCCCCAGGTTTAGCAACGGGCCGGACGACCTGCTATGCTGTATTGTATTGAATAGGTGGACGAATAATAAAACATTCAAGTGTTATTTAATACAAATATTTTCAATATGGACCCAAAAATGAATTTTATCACATGTAGTGAAAAACATAATCGTCGTCATTCATCAAAACAAATACTTCTAAATCATTAACTTGTTTAACAAGAAGCATCTTACAGGGCCACTGTACAAGTCACACAACAGCCTGGAGATCCACTGCGCAGCTTCTTACTTCTAAGACTTTGCGTTCTGTTTGCAACACTTCAATAGCTGTCTTCACTGTACTTCCTCCTTCCCTCTGTCTTGTTTCTGTGCCTTCTATCCTAATCAGTTTAGAAGTCAACTTTTTCACTGTTTGTGCAGTTTCCTTGGACAATGAAGTTTCCATGTTTCAAGGAGAGACGTATTTTGGTACCGGCCAAACCATATGTTTTCTCTTTCAGGTAGTTTATGAATGTATTTACTCAAAGTTAGTTTCGGCAGACGGAAGAGCCTAACATTTATAAATTAACTGAGTTGAAACTGAAAAGAGATGGCTTCACTGATATGACATGAAATGCATCCTTTATGTCACTTACACTCGCAAGAGAAGTATGTTTTGTGTATTTCTTTCATCTCTAGAAATATTGCCATGTAATCAGATCTTAATAATAATAGTATGGCCTCAGCTACCGTGTGCAGACATTTCAATTTGATGCCATCTGGCTGTCTGCTCGTCAATTTCAACATTCTGCTTTACTCTAGGCCTACTAGATGGCACACACAGTAAACCGAAACTCTCTTGGGCGTCTACGGTGGAGATTTTAATTAATTTTGTCGGGTAAACACCAAATGTGTCACCAGAGATCTTTTACATGCCAACATCGCACGACATGGAGTGTTGAATGGACTTTTTTCCACCCTTCAAAAATCCGACTACCTCTGCTGGGTTTGAACCCGCTATCTTGGGATCTGGAGGCAGACATTCTACCACTGATTTACAGAGGTATTATTATCATCATCATCATCATCATCATCATCATCATCATCATCATAAGAAACACTGACACATATACATGGGAAGTTATTGTATTGTGGTAACTTGACACCAAGGAAAGACGTATCGGGTATTAATATCCTTACCAAGCAGACAACAGTGAACACTGTCATAAATTACTCGAGGACCCATGCTGCTTCACAGCAGTCGTAAATCATTGTGATATGCTGCCATAGTCATACTGTTTTGCCTGCCTTTTCAATGGTTTTATGAACATTTAATAAGAAGCGCGCTATGGTATGCCGCAGTTTGTAATCAGAATTCATCCATTCTGATGTCATCATGCCATCTGTTTGGTTAATATCTATCCATATATTCAATTCTTTTTTATCCTGCAGTTCCTGATGTAAAGCTTGACATTGTGTCGTAGAAGGCAACGGTATTTTAAATCTTAGTTCTTCTATACAGAACGGTTGTCTTGTGAGCTCATAGGTTACCGGTAGTCTGAAAGGAACATTTTTAGCCAGGCAGAGAACTTTTATAAGATCCATGGCCTTCACTCTTTCTAGAGTAGGTAGATTATCTTTCAAGAGGTGCTCCCAGATAACGTCTAAGGCGTATGTCATGATGGAATCTGTTTGTACGTAGACCTTTTTCTCTTGCTATGGGCTTTACGTCGCACCGACACAGATAGGTCTTATGGCGACGATGGGAGAGGAAAGGCCTAGGAGTTGGAAGGAAGCGGCCGTGGCCTTAATTAAGGTACAGCCCCAGCATTTGCCTGGTGTGAAAATGGGAAACCACGGAAAACCATTTTCAGGGCTGCCGATAGTGGGATACGAACCTACTATCTCCCGGATGCAAGCTCACAGCCGCGCGCCTCTACGCGCACGGCCAACTCGCCCGGTCCTTTTTCTCTTAACAGCATGTAAATTATTAGGAACACTCTCCCATCTGTTGAATATATTTGGAAGCTGAGAAAGGTTAGAGAATGAAAGAGTATCTAGCAAGGAACAGTATTCATCCGTGATCAGGTATATAGTCTCTAGCTTCACAGGTAGTAATCAAACATGGCTGCACGCAATGACATTACTCAGGGTGAAAATCACACATATCAGAATATTAATGAAAGTGTTAGTCGACCTGTTAAGTGCAGAATGTACTGCGCATTAGGGTAAGCCTTCTCCTGCAACTACTGAAGTGTAATGATTGGAACTGGCTGAACTTAGAGACCTATCAATGCCTCATTATTCACCAGCAAGTAATTCTGAAAAGAATAAAACAAAAATGAAACAAATCGGTCGAGTAGATAGAACGTTTTATATATTGTGTAACTGGAATATTCTTTCCTTCCTTATTATTTCAAATTTAAATCAGGGTTCTGATTGTTACCCTGCCTTCAACACTGACTATAATAATAACAGCAGTTCAGTTTCTGGTTATATTTGTGGCAGATAAGATATAGTAACAGAAATTATCTAAGTTTACAGTACTCTTCTAAGTTGTTTTATATGGATATATCGCCATCAATGTGAAAAGTTTTACTGTTTTGCTTATTGCATAAACTGTGATGAGTCATAGAAATATATTACTATTTTTTTTAACATCACACCAACACAGGTCTTATGGTGATGATGGGATAGGAAAGGGGTAGGAGCGGGAAGAAAGCGGCCATGGCCTTAATTAAGGTACAGCCTCAGGATTTGCCTGGTGTGAAAATGGGAAACCAGGAAAAACCATCTTCAGGGCTGCCGACAGTGGGGTAAGAACCCCAGTCTGATAGCTACGCGACCCAAACTTCGCAGCCACTTGCTCCGTCTATTACAAATTTGCTAGATTCATAGTTTATGCATGTAAATCATGTTCATTAAATATGAGGGACATATCTAAATATGCCAGTGGTTTCAGGTCACGTGATGAAGCTTTAACTCGCATCAAGCTACGAGTATGTCCGACTGGTGAGCTCTATCACACATCTCTGATTGATTGGAGTGTTACCGACAAAGAAAAATGGGTGTACCCGAGAAAATTTCTTTCAATTTCAGCCTGTCCAGCAAAAATTTTACATGGAATCACAAATATTTCAGTTTTTGTCCCCAATGTTTTTAATAATGCACCATTATTGGTGAACAAAGCGTTCTTTGTTATTGTTGTTCTTGTTAAAGGTCAAGCCATACTTTCGAGTGTCAACTCAGTCAACATAACGTTAATGCTTTTCAGTCTATCAAACACTATTATAACACATGTAACATACCTGTAAAATGATATGTTTTGTTCTTGAAATAACATCAGATTCTATATAATATATTTTAAATTATAAAATGACAAAAATTGTTTAGAAATTTAGAAATATTCATGTTTAAATTTTGTTTATCAGCAGCAGTGTCAGCCTTCGGATCCCAAAACAGCAGAATCAAACCCGGCAGAGGTAGTCGGATTTTTGAAGGGCAGAAAAAAGTCCATGTCGTATGATGTCGGCATGTAAAAGATATCTGGTAAACACGTACAAAACTTAATTAAAAGCAACAGACATCCAAAAGAAGCCTCCGTGGCTCAGGCGGCAGCGTGTCGGCCTCTCACCGCTGGACACCGTGGTTCAAACCTCGGTCACTGCACGGGAGATTTGTGCCGGACAAAGCGGAGGTGAGACAGGTTTTTCTCGGAGTACTCCGGTTTTCCTGGTCATCTTTCGCTCCAGCAACACTCTCCCTTAACGTTTCAATTGTCAGTCATTAATCATTACCCCAGAGGAGCGCAGCCGGCACATTTCCTATCCTCCCCGCCAGATGGGGGCTCCATTTGTTCCGTTCCTGACCCGGTCGAGTAAGTGGAAAAAGGCTGTGGATTTTTATTTTCATTTCCGACATCCAAGAGAGATTCAGTTTACTCTGCCATCAAACTGAAATGCTTGAGGCCATGTGTCTCAATGAAACAGAGTGGACAAGGGTCACCAACAGTGCCCGGGAATTATCATGATGATGATGATGATTATTATTATTATTATTATTATTATTATTATTATTATTATTATTATTATTATTATTATTGTACCGGGCGGTACACCTCCACGCCGCTAATTTAAAATGTGCGCCAGTTGAAACTCCTCTGCTGGAGGAAGTCTGAACTTTATCGAGGGTATTAATTTTCAAGTTTCTCAGAAGATGTCACTACTTGGAAAGTTTGGAGTTTTTGAACTGTGCCACTTTTGATGTATTTTTGTTTTACCGGTAGTAAGAAGTGTGAACTTTCTCTTCTAGAGGACACTACCGAAAAACTACAATGGTGCACCCTAGTGCGATGTGAAAGAACTGTTTTTTGGAGAAATTTTTATTTCAAAAGTTTGTTTCTTGTTAAATTTCTTTCTGTTATTGTTTAAGTTGGCTGTATACCCCTCTCTTTCCCCTTGTTTTGTATTTAGCCAATCCCGAATTTCTTTAATTAATTTCTGACCAATCTGATGTATCTTCCCCCAACTTGAATATGCTGCTTATCCCTAACCAATAAAGTGATTGTGGGCGGGTGTTTTCTTCCCTAAAACGCCTCGAACTTTCCGCGAGAGTATATAAACTGCTGATTTTTGGGTCTCTGCGCCACTTCTGTTCCATCTTTTCGTGTGTAAAGTACATAGCAGGGGGCGGGAAGCGCCTCTTTCTTCGGCAGCGGTCAACAACAAGGTAATGGCCGATTAATAACTTCTTTCTTTGCTAGCTCAGCAGTTTAACTCTCGGGGCGGGTCCGAAGTTTTTCCATAATGTAACCTTCCTTAAAATGTAAAGACCCTTGGTATCTATTCTATCTTTAAACTGCATATCGGGATAGAGAGTGCTTAACCCTCTCGAGCTCCCACTCATGTTGTTTTGAGGTGAACTTATTTTTTTTCTCAACCTATTCTTCTTTAACGTGATGTAAATTCTTTCTTTCTTAAGTCACCTCTTTAGTATGGGATTAGCTTTTGTATTAACGGCCTAGTGCCAAGTAGGTTTTAAACAAAGTGTATTAGGAGCGCAAGTTCGCCTCCTCTCAAATTGTTATTTTAGAGGTCATGTAATTAATCTTTTTCTCACCTAATAGACCTCAGTAGGTTGGGTATTTTACCCCTGTGTATATGTCCTTAGAGGACAGCTTGAAGGTGGAATTAGGTGTGGCCTTTGACAGGCCTAAAATTTGAGAGCAAGTTGCTCTTTCTTGAAAATTTTGTTTTCTGCGCGCCTCAACGAGGCCTTACTGTGTAATTTGGAGCAAGTGCTCCTAGGCATGAATGGGGTTTTCTGCTCCTCTGTTGAAACTTGTGTTTGGGGTAAAACTGGGCTAATTGCTCAAGAATTATGAGGTTGGGGCTCGAAGCCCAAGTCCTGTAAATATTGTAATTGTACTTTTATTGCCTTGCCACTCTGTACCTGTCTTTCGTGTTATTTCTGAATTTTGGAAAGAGAATATAACCTTGTTAAATTTTACATGAACTCGAATTTCGTAGCTTGAGACCCGTTCACACCCGCACCTTCTTTCACCTCTAACTACCGCAAAAACACGGTAACAAGTGGTAGCAGAGCGTGGTTGAATGGGTCTCTATTTAGCCCCTTTTGACGGCTAAACATTGTTTTGATTCGAACTCTAACAATTTTCTCAGTTGCTGGAATTTTCTGATTTTTTTCAAAATTGTTCTGTCATCATGCCCGGCCCTCGCGATGTTCTCCATCTTAACTATTTGCACAAGGAGGAGTTGATCTATGAGTTAACTATCAGAAATGTGCAATCTGGAGGCACGGTTGCGATAGACACCAACAAGCTTAGAGAGTCCCTTGATTTGCCCATTTCCATCCCCAATTTGGGAGAGAAAGAAATTGATGACTCTCTTTCCACGATCACCGAGAATACTACTGGGCTAGCATCGGTAGTTAGTTTTTTTGACGAAAATGATCCTTCTCCTAATCAAATTAAGCGTGTGCAAGCCAGGCTATATCATTTTTCAAATAGAGTTAATGATCTGTTGTCTCTGAAGTTGAATGACGTTCAGAGGAAGGAAGCTAGTACGTTGCTTGAAAGTATTTCTGAATTATCTAGCAAGGTCACTCAATTGTTAACTGGGGAAGTTCCTCCCAAAATTGATCAACCCACCACGATGAATGTAGGTAGCGAGGAAGAGCCTCCTAAGGGAGAAGCCAATAGGATAACCGTTGCTGCTCAAACTATCTCTGCCCCATTGGACAATGAGTCTGAACGCCGTGCATCGTTGAATAATATACGTTCTGAATTAACTTCCTTGCCACTGAAACCTTTACCTACTATGTCACCCGGGTTTAGCAGCTTGCCTCATCCATTGGCAATGTTGCTCAGAGGTATCTCTAAGTTTTCCGTTAATACCACCAGTGACGTAATTTCATTTTTAAGATTTTTAGTTGAATTTCAGGATCATGCCCTTGTGTTTTCTCTTTCCCCATGTCAGATTTTGCAAATCATCTATCCCTATGCAATTGGTATTCTCTCAGACAAAATAGTAAGAGCCATTGCCGAGCAATCATCTATTGAGGATTTCCACGCCCACTTGCTAGCTAACTTCATCCCGGCTAGGGCCAGGTCCTCCCTTATTCAGAAGTACTATTATCGTGTACAGCGTTTGGATGAAAACTTAGCAGACTTCATCCAAGATATTAAATTCTATACTAGGGTGTTTGCCCTTCATTTTCCTGAAGATCAGATTGTACAGGCTATTGTAGAAGGAATTTCACCATCCTATAGGTCATATTTGTGTTTCGCGGCGTGCCCGCAAACCTTCTCTGAACTTGAAGCATTGGCCGTCTCAGCGGAAGGAGTTAGATACGCCGATTCTTTGCGTGTCGCGAAAGAACCCCCTCCTTCTTTTGGTAATCCTCGGCCTCCTCCTCCTCCTCGCCGACCAGTCACACCTCGTAAATGCTATGCTTGCGGATCGCCCGACCATCTTCGGAGCAAGTGCCCATTGCTCAAGTCTAGTGGGACAAGGAATGGAACTGGTTCATCACAAGGCTGTTTTAAATGTGGGGCTTTCTCACATATCGCCAAGAATTGTCCCAATTCGAATAGCACCCCCTCCTGCTCAACTTCAGGTGCAACTTCCAACAACAATCAAAAGTGACTAGTGGCTTCGGCTGAGTCGACTAATCCATCTTCCCGAGGCTCAGCCCCTGGCAAACAGGTCGTAAATTCAGGGAATGTTCAATCTGCAAATCTATCTTTTGAATGCCCCAAAGAATGTCTTAGGATTGCGGCGGATACCCCCGCACCGGTCCCTTTTCTCAAACTTGAGTTAAATAATGAACCTGTAACAGCTCTTTTAGATTCAGGCAGTGTTTGTTCGATTATTTCGGCTGAATGGTATTCTAAATTGAAATCTGTTTGTAAACTACCTGACTATGTCTCATCTCCTGTTCAATATGTTTCGGCTAATTCATCTCCAGTGGAAATCCTAGGTTCTGTAAATGTCAAAATTCGTATTTTTAAATTTACATGGAAAATCAAATTGTTTGTGGCTAAGCACCTGTCTTGCCCCATCATATTGGGAGCTGACTTCTTTTCTCACACTGGTCTTGTGCTCGATCTTCAGAGTAAGTCGTGCACATTCAAATTTGCGTCCAATTGTAAAATTCCCTTGTTAAAGTGTAATTCTGTATCATGTTCATCTATTTCGCCTACCCAGGATGAGATGTTGTTAGACCTTAGACATCTACCTGAGGAGCAGGCTAATAGTATTCGTAAATTATGTCAGTCATTTCCAGAGGTGTTCTCTGATACTCTTGGTGTTACTGACCTTATTGAATACAAAATTGAGGTCACGGATTCAATTCCTGTCCGTTTTCCACCTTATAGGCTATCTCCGCCTAAAATGAAGGCTCTGAAAGAAATCATCGATCAGATGTTGAAGGATGGTATTATTAGGCCCTCTAAGTCGGCGTATTCGTCACCTATTTTTCTAGTCCCGAAACCCCAAGGGGGCTTCAGGCCTGTCATTGATTATAGGGCTCTCAATCGGAAGGTGGTGTTACAATCTGTGCCCCTTCCTGACCTTCATTCTTGTTTTTCATGGTTTCGTAAGGCCAAGTTCTTTACTATCTTGGACCTGAATCAGGCCTACAATCAAATTCCCCTTGCGGAAGAGTCTAAACATCTTACAGCGTTTGCCACGGACTGGAATTTATACGAATACAACCGCGTGCCTTTCGGACTCCCCACGGGAGCAGCTGTACTCACTAGGCTGCTAGATAGGGTCTTCTCCGACATCAAATTTGAGTACTTGTATCACTACTTGGATGATGTCGTTGTATTTTCGGAGACCTTTGAAGAACATCTAGATCATCTGCGAGAAGTTCTCAATCGCCTTCGTAAGGCTGGGTTAACTGTCAAGTTGTCCAAGGTTGCCTTTGCTAAGCCCTCTATGTCATTCCTAGGGCATATTGTGTCACCTGATGGTGTTGCAGTCGATCATTCTAGAACAAAGGCCATCCGTGATTTTAAACCTCCCAAGGACATCAAAGGTATCGCCAGGTTCATTGGCATGGTGAATTTCTTCAGGAAGTTCATTCCTAACTTCGCTAATAGAGCGGCGCCCTTGAACCTTCTTCGTAGGAAAGGCATCAAATTCGAGTGGGGACCTTCTCAACAAGCCGCTTTTGAAGATCTTAAATTAGCTCTCTGTAATGCCCCTGTACTTGCTATGCCTGATTTCTCGAAGAAATTCATCGTCCAAACCGACGCGTCGTCGTCAGCAGTAGCTGCAGTCCTTCTTCAAGAGACTGAACTAGGGAGGCGACCCATCGCCTATGCATCTAGGACTCTATCGGCTCAAGAAGCCAAGTATTCTATCTATGAGCTTGAAGGTTTGGCAGTCTTATTCGCCTTAGAAAAGTTCCGTCTCTATCTGGAACATGTCAAACGAACTGGAGACAGATAATCAAGCCTTAAGCTGGGTCTTAGGTAGGCCGCATCGTACTGGTCGTATAGCCCGTTGGGCCATCCGAATTTCTGCCTTCCAATTCGATGTCAGGCATATCAGAGGTACCGAAAATGTTGTTGCTGATGGACTCAGCCGTATGTTTTCCAACGACGTCGAGACCCATGAACCGGTCGACAGTTCATCACCTTCCGAGTCAATACTATCTGATGTTAATGCCATCTTAACAGATGCTCCCATGCTCTTTAGGGATATCGAGAAATACCAACGTGAAGATCCGACGCTGGCTCCGCTAATGGAAACCCTTTCTTCTGGGGAACATGTTGTCCCTTATGTTCTGAGGAATGGTGTTCTATGTTGCCCTTCGAGGCATGATAAGATGATGAAGGTTGTCGTTCCAGCTGTTCTTGTGCCTATGATCTTCAAGTACTATCATGAGACCCCATTAGCGGGGCATCTTGGAATCTTTAAAACTCGTGAAAAGATTCGTGAAAGGTTCATCTGGAAGGGTATGGACGGTGAAATCCGTGAACTAGTAAAAGCTTGTAAATCTTGTTTGCTCAGTAAACCAACCATGTCCACCAAGGTAGGCCTTTTGTCTTCTCATCAAGCGTCGCGCCCCATGGAACGCCTGTATATTGATTATGTAGGACCCTTCCCCCAGTCGAAGGGAAATGCTAACAAGTTCATCTTTGTATGCGTAGATGGTTTTACAAGATTTTCCTGGTTATTTCCGACTAAGCTGGCTACGACTCAGTCCACCATTACTTGCTTAAATTCTATTTTTGCCTCTTTTGGTCCGTGCCAATATATTGTGTCTGATAATGCTAAGGCGTTTAAAGATAAAAATTTCATTGTTCCGTATTGAAATTATTGATGTTAAAAATTAAATAACTGGAGGTTCAACCTATTCAATACTCAAAAGAAAGAAACGTAGCAATCACATTTCTATTTAAATGGGACCGGTTTCGACCTTAGTCTAGGTCATCATCAGCCATAAAAAACATGTAAAATGTTTAAGAATGTTGGAGGTCAGTTTTTCACTGTTAGGCACAAAGACACGACATCACATTCTGTTCTGCACAAAGTCACAACATTAACAATCAACTTGCGAAGATCAAAAAGGCTTGAATTCGCAGACGAACAGATCTGTAGATGAAAGCCGCCAGCTCCCGGTGACTACGTGGCACACTCAAGGTCACGCGCTGCGGCCAAACACCAAAGCAGAGTGGAGAACGTTTTGAAGGTCCAGAACCTGTCACGGCTGCGGGAAGCCAAGTACGTATATAAAAATGTACGATGCCAATTAGTATAACCGAATGAGCACCCGTACTCCAGCTAAGATCTTGGTAAACAGTTGATTTGAAAAAACAATTGTAGAGAGAAGAAAAAAATGTAGTAAAAAGCGCAATATCGGAAAACAAATGAAAACTTATATGCACAGTGCGCTATTTAAAAAAAATTTTTTTTTTTTTTTTTTTAGGTTATGATTGAAGTAGTCGAAGTTGGCGCAAGACAAAAATTCACTCTTCCTCGTTTAATTTATTCTCCTCTTTCAAAAATTTTTGTCTTGCGCCAACTTCGACTACTTCAATCATAACCTAAAAAAAAAAAAAAAAAAAAAAAAAATTTTTTAAATAGCGCACTGTGCATATAAGTTTTCATTTGTTTTCCGATATTGCGCTTTTTACTACATTTTTTTTCTTCTCTCTACAATTGTTTTTTCAAATCAACTGTTTACCAAGATCTTAGCTGGAGTACGGGTGCTCATTCGGTTATACTAATTGGCATCGTACATTTTTATATACGTACTTGGCTTCCCGCAGCCGTGACAGGTTCTGGACCTTCGAAACGTTCTCCACTCTGCTTTGGTGTTTGGCCGCAGCGCGTGACCTTGAGTGTGCCACGTAGTCACCGGGAGCTGGCGGCTTTCATCTACAGATCTGTTCGTCTGCGAATTCAAGCCTTTTTGATCTTCGCAAGTTGATTGTTAATGTTGTGACTTTGTGCAGAACAGAATGTGATGTCGTGTCTTTGTGCCTAACAGTGAAAAACTGACCTCCAACATTCTTAAACATTTTACATGTTTTTTATGGCTGATGATGACCTAGACTAAGGTCGAAACCGGTCCCATTTAAATAGAAATGTGATTGCTACGTTTCTTTCTTTTGAGTATTGAATAGGTTGAACCTCCAGTTATTTAATTTTTAACAATGCTAAGGCGTTTACATCAAATCTTTTTCGTAAATTCTGCTTTGACCTGTCCATCTCTCATGTGACTACTTCTGCTTATTACCCTCAACCATCTCTGGCTGAACGGGTTAACCGTAATCTCAGGTCCGCGCTTATTGCCTGTCATCATGAAGATCATTCCAGGTGGGACACGTCCCTGCATTGGTTAGCTTTTGCTTTGAATTCGGCGGTTCATGAATCACATAAATTTACTCCAGACTCTTTGATGTTCAAGTTTGTTCCCAACTAGCCGCTCTCTAACCTCTGGTCTCTGAGTGACATTCTACCTGAGACAATAGATCCGGACAACATTAAAGATCTTTGGAAGAAGGCTAAAGCCAATCTTAAAGTGTCTCATGAAAAGGTTAGGGAAAGGTATGATCGTGGACGGAGACCCACCAGTTTGAAGGTAGGCGACCAAGTGATGGTCAAGAATTTTGTTCCCGCGGGCAAGCTTGCCCCCAGATTTCATGGGCCGTGTATCATTCTCGATTTCCTTACGCCGGTTACGTTGTTATTAAGTAATCCAGCCACCGAGAGGATATTTAGGGTTCACCTGTCGCAGGTGAAACCTGTATAATTTCTGTGCTAACTTGCCTCATATTATCTTGAAAGGAATATGAAGGTTATATTTTTTTTGAGTTTCACTTTTAAGGCTTTCTGCCCCTTCTATAATATTTTGTTTTATATGTATGCATTTTTGTAAAACCTGCCCCGAACCGTTAAACTGCCATCCTGTCCTTGCCACGGCCATTACCACGCTCCCGTCTCCTGCTCCACTCTACACAGTGGCTTATTTAATGCCATGGATATCTGCACGCCGCTGGCCCCTCAACCTCTCCACAAGCCTGTGCCCTCAAAAAAAAAAAAGGATGATGGTCCAACAATTCTGCCGCCTAGCTTTAATGTTTCAGTGCCCCCGCAGCCGCGCGGCGCCGTGCAGCGACTGGGATAGAGGAAGGGCCCCCTCGACCCCAGCGAGGACGGCATGTGCACGGCGAGCCGGAGCTCTCCTCCCGGCCAAGGCTGATGTGCGGCGCACGACCTGCTACTGGCCCGCAGCCTGTATATGTTCACCACGGGCGCGGCGTGCTTCTACACCTCTGCTCCCCTCATAGTGCGGGCGAGCGGTATCTCAGGGTACTTGAGGGGCCCGGGCGGCCTCCTCTGAACGCAAGCAGTGGCGGCTGGTCTGGCCGTTAAAATCATCAATGTTTGAAGTACATATCCAGCTATATGGACATTCCAGTTCAACTTTACTACCTTTTCTTGGGAATTCAACAGCAATATTTGGTGGACTTTGAAAATTTTCCTCAACTTTAAAAACTAAAGTTTTCCTTCTGAATTCAACTTCTACAAACATAAAGACTTTACTTCACCAGTTACAACAAAAATTTTGAAACTGAATCAAACCAAATTAAGAAAATCTTATAAATACTTCTGCAATTAATCTCCATATCAACATCAAAACTTGGACCTTATTTTCGAACAAAAGTTTATGTTCTTCTGTGTTACCCCTTGGAGGAACTTTTGGGGGGGGAGGTCTGTACCGGGCGGTACACCTCCACGCCGCTAATTTAAAATGTGCGCCAGTTGAAACTCCTCTGCTGGAGGAAGTCTGAACTTTATCGAGGGTATTAATTTTCAAGTTTCTCAGAAGATGTCACTACAGTAGAGTCTCGCTCATCCGACCTTCGCTTATCCGACATTCCGTGTTATCCGACAATGGTAAACTTAATTTGAACTTTTGGTGGAGACTAAATTCAGGCACACCCACTGTGGAGGGTGCGACCATGGGACAAGCACTGGCCTGACCGCTGGCGGTAGGACAGTTTTTTCTCAAGGTCAGGTGCAGTGAGCCTTCAGTCATTGTTCGTTGTAGTATTGGTTGGGTGAGGATGTTATAGTTTTCATATCCTCTGTGAGTATAGCGAGTAAATGGAAGAAAGTGATTGTTTCTATGGAAGACAAGTTGAGTGCATTAAAGAGACTGGACAAAGGGGAAATTCTTCAAAATGTGGCTTCAGATTATGGTGTTGGATGTGTTACAGTGGGAGACTGGAAAAACAGAGGGAAGAAATTGAAAAGTGGTGCTCTACCGGAGCAGAGAAGAAATGAAAAATGTGAGTACGAGAAAGTAAGTGAAGCACTATTTATTTGGTTATCTCAACACCGGGAAGAAGACCAGCCAATATCTGGCCCCATTCTGCAGGAAAAGGCTGTGTATTTCCAGAAGGAGTTTAACGAAGGGGGCCCTAATTTTCCTGCCAGTGCTGGTTGGCTTGATCGATAGAAAAAACTGTACGGCATTAGGCAGCTTAATATCTGTGGAGAAAAGTTTCTTTTCGTAAGACATCTGGAATGTTTTCGTTCAATACTCCATGTACTGTACAATTGAACTGATAATTCAATAAACAGAGTACCGTAAAACATGTCCTTGTTTTAGTACTAGAGTATAGCCTTGCTGATT
Source organism: Anabrus simplex (assembly GCF_040414725.1). Taxonomy (NCBI): domain Eukaryota; kingdom Metazoa; phylum Arthropoda; class Insecta; order Orthoptera; family Tettigoniidae; genus Anabrus; species Anabrus simplex. The sequence goes on along the minus strand of NC_090265.1, from coordinate 27,210,440 downwards.
GTTTCAGTTCATTTTAGAAGTTATTCTGTATTATCCGACATTTTCGGTGATCCGACGTACTCCAGGTCCCGTTTAGGTCGGATAATCGAGACTCTACTGTACTTGGAAAGTTTGGAGTTTTTGAACTGTGCCACTTTTGATGTATTTTTGTTTTACCGGCAGTAAGAAGTGTGAACTTTCTCTTCTAGAGGACACTACCGAAAAACTACAATGGTGCACCCTAGTGCGATGTGAAAGAACTGTTTTTTGGAGAAATTTTTGTTTCAAAAGTTTGTTTCTTGTTAAATTTCTTTCTGTTATTGTTTAAGTTGGCTGTATACCCCTCTCTTTCCCCTTGTTTTGTATTTAGCCAATCCCGAATTTCTTTAATTAATTTCTGACCAATCTGATGTATCTTCCCCCAACTTGAATATGCTGCTTATCCCTAACCAATAAAGTCAAATCAAATCAAATCAAAATCTCTTTATTTGCAAATGAGGTGTCTACCTCGGTGGCAAATGGTACACTAAAATACATTATTGTCAAGCACTAAATATTAAATTAACAAGAGAAGAAAATTTTTCCTATAATACAATATTATACAATTTACGCTAACAATGTTTTCTATTAAACACACAGCTCATCCTTAATAAATTTATATTGTTTACAAAATTCTACTTATAATATCTCCTGTACTACTTACAAATATAATCAACTGATATACAGTATATGGAATTACTTCAAATGATACTATACAACTGGTATAACATTAATATTTACATTGCATTTATTTATTTACTTTTTTTTTTTTTTTTCTTTACCCGTTCTGGATCCTAAGTAGCATAACGACCTGCTGCGTCTTAACCAGAGCCCCTTTTGCCACCTTTCAGAGTTCCTGAAGGGCCTTCACAGCTACCGTAGCGGTCCCAGGGCCCTCGAAGTCCCCACTGTACTTCACCCCTACAGGCAGTCCCCTACTTTGGCTGTCCAAACTCCTTAGACCAGGGGATGGAATTAATTTATTCACACACATTTTTTTATTTACAATAACCTGCACTGGTCGAATGCCCTCTAACATTTCATTTATTTTCTCTGTTGCTGTTTATTCTCTTCTTGAATATCTGTACAGATTTTGGAAAAGGATCAAACACTACCCCTGGTAAACTGTTCCACTCCTTCACACCCTTCCCAATGAATGAAAATTTACCCCAATCGCTTCTGCTAAAATTCCTTCTAATTTTATATTTGTGGTCAGTCCTGCCGATATAATTATTTTCCAACTGAAGCCTCTCACGGATATCTCCCCATGCTTCTTCTCCTGTATAGGCTCTATATAATCCTGTAAGTCTAGTTTTCTCCCTTCTCTTACTTAAAGTTTCCCACCCAAGTTCCTTTAACATTTCTGATACACTACTCTTTCTCCTGAAATCCCCTGTGATTGTGGGCGGGTGTTTTCTTCCCTAAAACGCCTCGAACTTTCCGCGAGAGTATATAAACTGCTGATTTTTGGGTCTCTGCACCACTTCTGTTCCATCTTTTAATGTGTAAAGTACATAGCAGGGGGCGGGAAGCGCCTCTTTCTTCGGCAGCGGTCAACAACAAGGTAATGGCCGATTAATAACTTCTTTCTTTGCTAGCTCAGCAGTTTAACTCTCGGGGCGGGTCCGAAGTTTTTCCATAATGTAACCTTCCTTAAAATGTAAAGACCCTTGGTATCTATTCTATCTTTAAACTGCATATCGGGATAGAGAGTGCTTAACCCTCTCGAGCTCCCACTCATGTTGTTTTGAGGTGAACTTATTTTTTTTCTCAACCTATTCTTCTTTAACGTGATGTAAATTCTTTCTTTCTTAAGTCACCTCTTTAGTATGGGATTAGCCCTTGTATTAACGGCCTAGTGCCAAGTAGGTTTTAAACAAAGTGTATTAGGAGCGCAAGTTCGCCTCCTCTCAAATTGTTATTTTAGAGGTCATGTAATTAATCTTTTTCTCACCTAATAGACCTCCGTAGGTTGGGTATTTTACCCCTGTGTATATGTCCTTAGAGGACAGCTTGAAGGTGGAATTAGGTGTGGCCTTTGACAGGCCTAAAATTTGAGAGCAAGTTGCTCTTTCTTGAAAATTTTGTTTTCTGCGCGCCTCAAGGAGGCCTTACTGTGTAATTTGGAGCAAGTGCACCTAGGCATGAATGGGGTTTTCTGCCCCTCTGTTGAAACTTGTGTTTGGGGTAAAACTGGGCTAATTGCTCAAGAATTATGAGGTTGGGGCTCGAAGCCCAAGTCCTGTAAATACTGTAATTGTACTTTTATTGCCTTGCTACTCTGTACCTGTCTTTCGTGTTATTTCTGAATTTTGGAAAGAGAATATAACCTTGTTAAATTTTACATGAACTCTAATTTTGTAGCTTGAGACCCGTTCACATCCGCACCTTCTTTCACCTCTAACTACCGCAAAAACACGGTAACAATTATTATTATTATTATTATTTCTTTCTTGCGAACCGGCCAAACTTAGGACCATGCCAATACCACTTCACTTCCTTCTAATCATCCCTTCTTCCTTCCTCTTTCTCCACAGTGCCTTCATTCTTTCAGAACGTTGCGCTCTTCTCTCTTCAGTCCATCTTCCCCCTCTACGCTCTTTCTTTTCTTCAACCAGAACTTTTATGATGGAAAGTCTTTTCCTGAATTGGTCTCTATCATGACATTCTTCATCTGCAATTCCTAACCTCTTGAGTTCTTCCTTCATCTGCTTGGCATATCCCCCCTGGCTCTTCAAGTAGTATATTTTATTAAAAATTTGTTTCTTTAACCTTGTTGGATCCATTCTGACCATGTGTCCATAGAATCGCAACCGTCTTTTCCTTATTGTTGTTTCCAGGTCTTCTGTTCTTTTGTATATCTCCTTATTTGAGCGTAATCTGTAGTTTCCCTCTACCACCCTTGGGCCGTAAATCCTCCTCAATATTCTCCTTTCAATCTTTAGTAGTTTTTCCAGGTTCGTTAGTGTTGCTGTTTCCACCCCATACAGAATCACTGGTTTTACCACAGCATCATAATGTCTTAGTTTCGCATTGATGGAGAGATTCTTTTTGTTGTAAATGGCTTTGGTGGCAATGTTTAGCCTTTCCAACTTAAGTCTTCTATTTTCCATGGCCTCTTTATCCATCCCGTTGCTGCTGATAATATCTCCCAGGTATTTAAACTGATTTGTGACCTCCACTTCGCCATATTTCGTCTTCACTGTTCTCTTCACATAATTCCTGTCCGTGCTCATCATCTCTGTTTTCGTGAAGGAGATTTTTAAACCTGTTTTCTCGGCTATCTCCTGTAGTTCATTTATCTGTGTTATTGCTTCCTGTTCTGTCTCAGCGAAGAGTGCCAAATCATCAGCAAAGGCCAAACACTTGGGTTTGACATGTTTATTTTTACTACCTATTATAGCACCTGAGTCATTATGTTTCCACAGTGTTTTCATGACCTTATCTAGAACCACGTTGAAGAGTGTTGGGGATAAACTGTCACCCTGTCTCAGACCTGTTTTTATCTGGAAGGGTTTGCTGATCTCTCCTCGAAATTTCACTTTGGATATAGTGTTTGTTAGTGTTAACCTAAGTCAGTTGAGTGTTTTTTGATCGATGCCATATTCTCTCAAAATTTCCATCAATGTGTCTCTATCTATTGAATCGTATGCTTTTTGAAAATCAACGAAAGAGATGAAGATGTTCTTTGGCCACACAATGTAATATTTGATTATCATTTTTAGACTCAGGATATGGTCCTGACAAGAGTGCCCTCTCCTGAAGCCATCCTGATACTCTCCCAACTTGTGGTCAATTTGCGGTGTCAGTCTGTTCAATAGGAGTTTAGAAAAAATCTTATACGTGACAGATAAAAGTGATATTCCTCGGTAGTTGTTGACGTCTGTTTTCGGTCACTTTCGGGAAGGAGATTGCAGGCTAAAGGCTCTGTTCAGAATCAGAATTCAGGACAGGTGTCTGTTAGAAATCGGTACGAGTCACTGCACGTACAACAACCGACGGAAGATGAGGAACAGGGAACTGTTGCTGAGATGTGTGGAAAAGGTAGGAAAGGGAAGTGTAGTGTAGTGGAAAGGAAAAAACAGGTGGAAGAGGGTCATGGAGAAAAGGGAGGAGGAGGAAGCTTCTGCAGCAGTGAGAGAAGATAGGGCTGACCAGGAGGGGAGGGGATCAAATGAAGTGGGTAGGGTTGAGGCTCTGGTTATGGGGGATTCCATCGTTAGACATGTGGGGAAAGTGTGTGGAGGAAAGGGAACCAGGGTAGAGTGTTATCCAGGAATTAGGTTGAGGCAGATGATGAGGAAAGTAGAAGAGAAGGAAGAGGGAAAGGAGAAGGTGGTAGTGTTTCACGTTGGTACTAACAATGTAAGGCAAGCAGGTATAAGTACCAACATAGTTGGAGATGTGTGGGATCTGGTAAATGCAGCACGGATGATGTTTAAGGAAACGGAGATTGTTATCAGTGGAATACTCTGTAGGAGGGATACTGACTGGAAGGTGATTGGGGATTTAAATGAGACTACGGAGTGGGTATGTGGGAAAGTGGGAGTGAGATTTCTAGATCCTAATGGGTGGGTAGGAGGCAGGGATCTGCGCCCATATGGCCTTCACTTAAACCGCAGTGGTACATGTAAGTTAGGAAACGTGTTTAGAAGGGTTATAGGCAGGTACATTCAGGGAAACGGAGTGACCTAAGGAGCGGTGTTAGGCGAACAGGAAACTGGAAATCAAGTAAGGATGACATAAAAATGTTAGTGCTCAACTGTAGAAGTATTGTAAACAAAGGTATCGAATTAATTTAATAGATATTTACTTACCAGATATTGTTTTTTGCTACTTGCTTTACGTCGCACCGACACAGATAGGTCTTATGGCGACGATGGGACAGGAAAGGGCTAGGAGTGGGAAGGAAGCGGCTGTGGCCTTAATTAAGGTACAGCCCCAGCATTTGCCTGGTGTGAAAATGGGAAACCACAGAAAACCATTTTCAGGGCTGCCGGAACCAGATATTGTAATAGGAGTTGAATCATGGCTGAGAAATGATATAATGGATGCAGAAATATTCTCATGGAACTGGAGTGTGTATCGTAGAGATAGAATAGGAATGGTAGGAGGGGGAGTATTCATTCTGGTGAAAGAATTTGTAAGCTACGGAAAAGTTAAGGATGAAAAAACATGAAATTCTGGGTGTAAGGCTCTTCTCTAAAGATAATAGGCAACTTGATGTCTTTGGAGTGTACAGACCGGGAAAGGGTCGCGCTGACGCTGATTCAGAATTATTTGATAAGAATCAGCTATGTTGGAAATGATATGGAAAGGAATGTGATAGTAGCAGGTGATCTCAATTTACCAAATGTCAATTGGGAAGGTAATACAAACGACAGGAAGCATGAACAACAAATGGCAAATAAGTTAATATGGGAAGGGCACCTGATTCAGAAAGTGATGGAACCAACTAGAGGGAAGAATATTTTGGATGTGGTGCTGATAAAACCAGATGAGCTCTATAGAGAAACTGAAGTAACAGATGGTATTAGTGATCACGAAGCTGTTTTTGTCGTAGTTAAAAATAATTGTGAAAGAAAGGAAGGTATTAAAATTAGGACTATTAGGCAGTACCATATGGCTGATAAAACAGGTATGAGGGAGTTTTAAAAAAGTACCTATGATCGCCAGAAAATGGTAAATAAAAATGTAAACAGATGCTGGGATGGGTTTAAAGCAATTGTTGAGGAATGTGAAAATAGGTTTGTTCCTTTCAAGGTGGTAAGGAATGGTAAGGATCCACTATATTACAACAGAGAAGTAAAGAGACTAAGAAGGAAGTGCAGACTGGAAAGAAATAGAATTAGAAATGGTCATGGATGTAAGGAGAAATTGAAGGAACTTACTAGGAAATTGAATCTAGCAAAGAAGTCAGCTAAGGATAACATGATGGCAAGCATAACTGGTGGTCATACAAATTTTAGTGAAAAATGGAAAAGTATGTATAGGTACTTTAAGGCAGAAACATGTTCAAAGAAGGACATTCCGGGAATCATTAATGAACAAGGGGAGTGTGTCTGCGAGGATCTTCAAAAGGCAGGAGTATTCAGTAAGCAATACGTAAAGATTGTTGGTTACAAAGATAATGTTCAGATAGGGGATGTGAGTAACACTAAAGAAGTATTAAAATTTACCTATGATAACAATGACATTTACAGTAAGATACAAAAGTTGAAAAATAGAAAAGCAGCTGGAATTGATAAGATTTCTGGGGATACACTAAAGGCAATGGGTTGGGATGTAGTACCATATGTGAAATACTTATTTGATTATTGTTTGGTTGAAGGAACTATACCAAATGAATGGAGAGTTGCTATAGTAACCCCTGTGTATAAAGGAAAGGGTGATAGACATAAAGCTGAAAATTACAGGCCAGTCAGTTTGACATGCATTGTATGTAAGCTTTGGGAAAGCATTCTTTCTGAATATATTAGACATGTTTGCGAAATTAATAACTGGTTTGACAGAAAGCAGTTTGGGTTTAGGAAAGGTTATTCAACTGAAGCTCAGCTTGTGGGATTTCAGCAAGATATAGCAGATATCCTGGATTCAGGAGGCCAAATGGACTGTATTGCGATTGACCTATCTAAGGCATTTGATAGGGTAGATCATGGAAGACGACTGGCAAAAATGAGTGCAAATGGACTAGAAAAAAGAGTGACTGAATTTCTAGAAAATAGAACTCAGAGAATTAGAGTAGGCGAAGCTTTATCTGACCCTGTAATAAGTAAGAGGGGAATTACTCAAGGCAGTATTATTGGACCTTTATGTTTTCTTATGTATATCAATGATATGTGTAAAGAAGTGAAATCAGAGATAAGGCTGTTTGCAGATGATGTTATTCTGTACAGAGTAATAAATAAGTTACAAGATTGTGAGTGGCTGCAGGATGACCTCAATAGTGTTGTGAGATGGACGGTGGACAATGGTATGATGATAAACGGGGTTAAAAGTCAGGTTGTGAGTTTCACAAATAGGAAAAGTCCTCTCAGTTTTAATTACTGCGTCGATGGGGTGAAAGTTCCTTTTGGGGATCATTGTACGTACCTAGGTGTTAATATAAGAAAAGACCTTCATTGGGGTAATCACATAAATATAATTGTTAATAAAGGGTACAGATCTCTGCACATGGTTATAAGGGCATTTAGGGGTTGTAGTAAGGATGTAAAGGAGAGGGCATATAAGTCTCTGGTAAGACCCCAACTAGAGTATGGTTCCAGTGTATGGGACCTTCACCAGGATTACTTGATTCAAGAACTGGAAAAAAATTCAAAGAAAAGCAGTTCGATTTGTTCTGGGTGATTTCTGACAAAAGAGTAGCATTACAAAAATGTTGCCATGTTTGGGCTGGGAAGAATTGGGAGAAAGGAGACAAGCTGCTCGATTAAATGGTATGTTAAGTATATAGGAAAATATTTACAATTTTATTTCCACCTATCCAATACAATATAAGATATTGACATTTAACTTAAAACAATTTTCAAAAGTGAGACATGTTTCACCTCATATTTTGAGGCATCTTCAGTCACTAATCAAAACCTTATTATTTCTGTCAGACAACGTTTCCAAATATTCTACAGTTATTATACAAATGTTCATGAAATAACTAAAACTCTATCGTAGTGATGAAAACGTGTGTTGTTCACTTGATGAAAAGGACGTCAGAGGATGGTACAGTATTACAGAAGATGGCTTGAAGCCTTAGTCAATATTAAATTTAAATACATAGTGGAAAGCATATAAAATCATTTCATTAAAAATATACAATACATTTAAATGATATTAAAATAGTAGGTTCTTAGGTGGTACACTTAAAAATGGAGGTATCTTATAATTATGAGTGACAGTTGATGGCTTAAAGCCGTAGTCAGAGTTTGATGCATAAGTAGAATAACACGTTAATATGAGGTCCAAGAATATGAAAAAGATTACATTAATGAATATAAAAGATAAAGAAAAAACATTCCAAAATGCTGGGCAATTGTTGTTGACGCCAGTGTAGTTTGTCGTAGGAAGTTTGTCGGTACAACTTAATATTACACTGGCTTTAAGAAATAGCAAGTCATTTGAAAAACTGGAATGTAGGAGTTCGGAATCATATTGAATGAGAATTAAAGTTGCTGTAAAGTTTTAGAGTGATTTGCTGAATTGAAAGTTACTTGATAAGACACAGTTCACACTATTCTTTAAAGACACAGATGCATATCACCTTATTGAAGAACTGGCTCCGTTTGACTGTTGACATATCCCTCTTACTCCTGCCTGTATTTACGCTAGTGCACTCAGCTGTTTGATGACTGCTTGTCGTTCTACTTGTCATAGAACGAAACTACAAGCAGTCATCTACTTAAGATTTCAATTCCATATGGTACAACGTGAGAAAAAGTTTACGTCCAATTGTAACAAAATGTTTTAATTTGTATACAACAATTTTTAAAACATTTAGCAATTTAACAGATTGTAAATGTATTTACACAGAGATGTATTTTAAATATTAGAATAAGGTTTTAAAGTTTCAATCTCAATAGTCATATAATTTTCAATAAGACGACGTAATATATAAACGTTTTATATTTAAGAGGTTGTTTAAAGTTTAGTATGGATAAGTTTGTTAATGACAAACCATAAGTGTAAGTTCTAGAACAATGTTGCCAATTTAACCTTGTAAGAATATTTATAGCTGAAGATGTTCAATATATGAACGAAACATGTCCTATGTTTTAACAATTAAGCAATTAAATTAAGGGTGAGATCCTAATTTTATCATTGCTTTTGACATATTGAATAGGTGGAAATCACAGTTTTATTGTTCTCCTTTTTACATTCGGTGAATCTGTGATTTTGTATTGTTTAAAAACAAAATAAATGCTTCCCCTGAGACGTTTGATTTTTTTACTTATCTTGTTAATCCCTGGGATGAGTGATTTAGTTTTTTTTTTTTTTTTTTGCTAGGGGCTTTACGTCGCACCGACACAGATAGGTCTTATGGCGACGATGGGATAGGAAAGGCCTAGGAGTTGGAAGGAAGCGGCCGTGGCCTTAATTAAGGTACAGCCCCAGCATTTGCCTGGTGTGAAAATGGGAAACCACGGAAAACCATCTTCAGGGCTGCCGATAGTGGGATTCGAACCTACTATCTCCCGGATGCAAGCTCACAGCCGCGCGCCTCTACGCGCACGGCCAACTCGCCCGGTAGTGATTTAGTTGATGACCTTCATGACCTGCTACTATTGTCTTGGTGGTGGTGCAGTTGTGTAGCCATCGGAACTGTTAGGACATATCCATATCACCTCAGGCACCCTTCTCTCATTTTTTGCTCAATAGGAACAACTCTCATCCTCTGTTGGTTGGAAAGAAACTCCATAGACATTCTTCATGATGCCCAGAGGTCACTCGACAATTTTGGTGACTGACAAGCTCATAGTCGTAGTGCGCTTCATGTGGACCGGCATACAGAGTGCTCTTGCGACTCCTTTCTGTTGAAGCCGTGCTGCCCTTAGTCCCTGATCAATACCATCATTGCTCGGCAGGCAGAATCCTGAATACTGGAAGTAGCTAGTTTTCACTACCATCGACCTTGATTGGAATGTGCTCAGGTTAGATTCCAGGTCCAGGCCAAATTGACTCCATCTTTGAACGCAGCTCTGTAGTTCCTCTTTGGTAATGGCTGTGAGTAGAATGTCACCTCCATCAATTTAACCTTGTAAGAATATTTATAGGTGAAGATGTTCAAAATATGAATGAAACGTGTCCTATGTTTTAACATTTAAGCAATAAAATAAGGATGAGATACTAATTTCATAATTGCTTTTAATGCACTGAATAGGTGGAAATCAAAATTTTATTGTTCTCCTTTTAACAGACTTTCAATACGGAAAAAATGAGGATAGTCTCCACCATTCTGTGTTATGTGAAACAACTTTTTGAATAATGAAGTACCGGTATTTGCTTTGGATCGTGAATGAAACTGACTTGCCCTATATTGACCATGCACTATTTTCTTATGTGGACCAGTCACGTGTGTGTATTGTCAGCTGGTAAAATTTAATAGTTCTCTTTAACAGAAGCAGCTGTGTAAATTCACTGCCAATATTTCAAATACAAAATAATTATGTCCATGTCTACAATAACCACAGAAAATATACTACACATAAGAAATACTGACTTACCTGGTTGAAGCCACTTTTATTAACAATATTCAGAATATTAACAAGAAAACTCAAGAAAACTAGGAACTGTTTTATATTCTTGAATAATCTGGAAGTAAAATTTGGCTATTTGTTCAGTAGAGGTTAGTGCAAAAATCACAAAACCAAAAAAAATTGCCATCTGCTTTTTTCCTGGAATAAGTGAAATGTGCAAAATCGTGTAAGATGGTGTTCATCGATATGCAAGAAAACGCTAAGGCAATGAAGAATAAGAAGAAGAGGACATTGTGTCGACATTGTGGATAAGAATTTTTCTTATAATTACCCAATTAATGAGAGACTCAGAAAGAAGTGTTTCAGATTAAACAACGTACCTCAGGTAATGTATACGTCCATCTTGGATTAAGCCAGTGTCCAGAGCAACGCTAAGGAATTCCCGGCTCACATTTCGAACTGGCTGTAGAATGTTGACCACACACATCTCTGGAACGTACCAGCTCCAGAACCAAGTCAACACAGTGATACAGGCTGCAAGGGCACAACCGGCGATACACCACGTCCGACCTCCTGCGTTCAAACATAAACGCATCATTTCCACGATATATGCTGTGACACTGTTCTACGATATACCCAACCTCCCCAATGCCTGTTCCCTCTCAACCAAATATAAAGGACTAATAAACATGCTGCGTACACCACATTTATCATGCACTATGAAGAGACAAGGAAAATAATAGACATAAAACTTTTTAAAACTTGCACGTCCCTTTGTCCCTTTCACACAGTCAAGGAAAATCTGAACCCATCTGGGAGTGAAAGGCTAGTACAACCAAAACAGTCATAAAGCCTAGATAGGCTTTCTCACCCTTAATAAGCTACTTTACATAAAATAAAACTATACGAGATGTTTTCCTTCAAAATGTCATATTTTTACCTTTTTTATAATAACATAACAATTATTTGAAAGAAAACAAAGAAAGTAGGACTTAAGACCTCCAATCAAACCACAGATTACATCGGATACAAACACTCAGGAGCAGAAAATTTAAATATCTTGGGAAATAAATCCAACCGAATGGGCTTGATAAAGAAATCAAAATAAAATCTTGTAGCCTATAGTAAGAGAGCGATAAAGATCTGACACTACATCTGGTTGTGGGAGACTCTATAGTTCAGAATGAACAAGAAAAGAAGAGGAACAATATTTTTCTTCACAATTTGCTTTACGTCGCAGAGACACGGTTAGGTCTTATGGCAACGATGGGAAAGGAAAGGGCTAGGAGAGGGAAGGAAGCAGCCGTGGCCTTAATTAAGGTACAGCTCCAGCAGAAATGAACACATAGTCAGTCCATGGTGGAAGAAGAAAATTGAGGATCTTTACAAAAATCTTTACAAAAATGTTAAAGAGAACAAAAGACTGAAGTTTTACAGTGCCTCTTAAGAATGGTTCAGGAACTGAAAAAGATCCAAAGGACACCAGCACGACTTGTTCTGGGTGGTTTTTAACAAAAGAGTAATGTTACAAAAATGTTGCAAACTTGGGAGTAAGGAGACGACCTGCTCGACTAAACCATACAGAAGTGTCAGTAGAGAGATGGCGTAGAATGATGTTAGTACACAAATAAGCTCGATAGGAGCTTTTAAAAGTAGAAAAGTTCATAATATGAAGATAACAGAAATTCAGGAAGACAAATTGTGGCAGATATTTGTTTAAAGGAAGAGAATTTATTAACTGGAAAGGAAGATGTTTGATTAGAGGATTTGATCCCGGGATGCCAAAAACTGGGATTCCGGGATCCCGACCACTTTTCAATCCCGTAGTTTTCAGGATCCCGGGAATTTTGGGATTGATATCATTTTTAAAAATTTGCAAAATAGACTGCATGAAGCGAAACTCTCAGTGCGTTATTTATGCGTCTTTTCGGTGTGTAAATACCTGTTCTCGTTTAGCGCATGACTGTATTGTTCATCCCCTATGTGCATGAAAGTCTGACCACAATGCGTGCATTAGTACATTTCCTCTCCCGTGTGAGTGAGATGAGTGAATACCTTCTTGAAATTTAGCGTCAAAAAGGCGCTTATAGATTTGAATAATCCAGTGCAGTTGGAAGAGTCCAATTACGAGCTCATCGATGAAATCATTGAAATTTTGGCTCCAATCAAATTAACTGTAGAAGCACTCTGCCGCACTGATGTGAATTTATGCACAGCTGATGCTGCCCTTAAGTTTCTTCTAAAGCAGTTAAATGACAGTAGCTCCAAGTTCGCTTCTAAATTCAAGATACATTTACAAAAGTGCATGAAAGATCGCCGAAGAAATGAGTTGAGTGGCATATTATTTTATTTTTATTACTGAAAAATGAGCACATGCCGTGCAGAATACCATTACATTACATACACATTACTTTTCTTTGCTATAAGCTACGATGGATTTCTGTCTATTCCTGCATTTTACAATATGGTATCTATCACAGAATTCCAAGCACAACTCACACACACATTCGTCATTTGGTTCATGAAATAATTTGTTGCAGCACACCTTGTGGTGGAAACCATGGATCGCCGATCTCGTAGTCAAGTGTCGCGTATCATGATTAGCTTCCATCTAGGTCCTGTCTTGCATAGCAGATGTTGCATAGAAGTCCTCTGGTATGTTGTTTTTCTTCTCATGCAGATCTTGTATAAGCTGTTTGAAGCTGGTACTAGCTTGAAGTATGAGCTCGCATCTCAGATCCTCTATTAAGAAGGTCTCCCTGGTAAGCTCATACACTAGCCTCGATCTTGCATTCTGCTACGTACAAAATCCTCACTGTGACAATGTGGCGTTGGCGTTCGATGATGAAATAAAGCATACATTTTCAAGTACGAGCAAAGTCCTGATAAAAAAACAGATTGTTTCCTTAATTGAGAGATTAAATGGTAAAAAAATGGTGAAGAGGAAGAACAAAATATGCAAACTGAGTCTACAAATACAGAAAAAAGTTATTTGATGCTCAAAGAAAAGCTTCAGCTGGAAATAGAAAACAGCAGGAAAATTATGTCTCCTGAAGCATTAAATGAAAATGAATTTTCCAGAATTGTTAAGAAGGAATTGAACCTATGCGAGTCTTCAAATTCTACTCGGAGCTATAACCTAGAGCAGGATTATAAGTATTTACTAACGATTCCTCGAACTTCCATCGAACCTGAACGTGCTTTCTCAGCAGCTGCATACATGTGCAACAATTTGAGAAGCAGAGTTGGTGATGAGACACTGGACGCATTATTATTTCTCAGATCATATTTTCGCAAATCAAATTGGAGTGTTCCTATTAAATTAGTTTTCTTTATATTTACGAGAAATGTGAAATGTGACTGATTAATATTATTTTTAAATACTTTTAGCTAAGAAATGTTCTACCTACTTAATATGTTGTTACATGAAAGTTGTCTATTTAGTCTATGTTCAGAGAGATTGTTGTTAATTTTCAAAGTTTATTTGCATAGTTTGTTACATAAGGGGTTTTTTAAAATTTATGTAAGTTTAAAGAGATCTCACTGATTCTTGGAAGAGAATAATTTTAACATAGAAACTGAGTGATTTTAAATCTGGTTAATCTGACTCTAAGTCTGATTAGTTAGTGATTAGATTAGCCAGGTGTATACCGCAAAATATGTTGATTTTGTCCAAATTTTGATTTGCTGATTAAACAGCTGATTTCTGTAGGAATATCTTATTTTTTATTTGTAATTTTCAATCCCGGGATTGACCAAGTGTAATCCCAAAATCCCGGGATTAGAAATAAGGGCCGGGATCAAATTCCCTATGTTGGATACATTTCAAACTTTTTCTTGAAAGCATTTAAGAAATGATTACATAAACAACTGGCAAGGAATATGCCACCTGTGTGACAGCACTACATGCAGATCAGTGGTGATTGATTGATGAGTGAAGGCAGTGACAGTTAAAGCAGTAAAGCAATCAAGAATAAAATAAAAACATTAATGCAACATGTTCCACAACAATCAATCAATCAATCAATACTGATCTGCATTTAGGGCAGTCGCCCAGGTGGCAGATTCCCTATCTGTTGTTTTCCTAGCCTTTTCTGAAATGATTTCAAAGAAATTGGAAATTTATTGAACATCTCCCTTGGTAAGTTATTCCAATCCCTAACTCCTCTTCCTATAAATGAATATTTGCCCCAGTTTCTCCTCTTGAATTCCAACTTTATCTTCATATTGTGATCTTTCCTACTTTTATAAACGCCATTCAAACTTATTCGTCTACTAATATCATTCCACGCCATCTCTCCGCTGACAGCTCGGAACATACCACTTATGTCTCAAGTATTATTACAATATTATAAGTCCACCTGTACTGTATTAAACAGGTGGACTTATAATATTGTTATAATACTTGAGACATACGTCAACTTCAATACGGAACCAAAATGAGAATAGTTACTTGTAACATACCACTTAGTCGAGCAGCTCTTCTTCTTTCTCTCAATTCTTTCCAACCCAAACATTGCAACATTTTTGTAACACTACTCTTTTGTCGGAAATCACTCAGAACAAATCGAGCTGCTTTTCTTTGGATTTTTTCCAGTTCTTGAATCAGGTAATCCTGGTGAGGGTCCCATACACTGGAACCATACTCTAGTTGGGGTCTTACCAGAGACTTATATGCACTCTCCTTTACATCCTTACTACAACCCCTAAACACTCTCATAACCATGTGCAGAGATCGGTACCCTTTATTTACAATCCCATTTATGTGATTACCCCAATGAAGATCTTTCCTTATATTAACACCTAGATACTTACAATGATCCCCAAAAGGAACTTTCACCCCATCAACACAGTAATTAAAACTGAGAGGACTTTTCCTATTTGTGAAACTCACAACCTGACTTTTAACCCCGTTTATCAACATACCATTGCCTGCTGTCCATCTCACAACATTTTTGAGGTCACGTTGCAGTTGCTCACAATCTTGTAACTTATTTATCACTCTGTAAAGAATAACATCATCCGCAAAAAGCCTTACCTCTGATTCCACTCCTTTACTCATATCATTTATATATATAAGAAAACATAAAGGTCCGATAACACTGCCCTGAGGAACTCCCCTCTCAACTATTACAGGGTCAGACAAAGCTTCACCTACTCTAACTCTCTGAGATCTATTTTCTAGAAATATAGCAACCCATTCAGTCACTCTTTTGTCTAGTCCAATTGCACTCATTTTTGCCAGTAGTCTCCCATGATCCACCCTATCAAATGCTTTAGACAGGTCAATCGCGATACAGTCCATTTGACCTCCAGAATCCAAGATATCTGCTATATCTTGCTGGAATCCTACAAATTGAGCTTCAGTGGAATAACCTTTCCTAAAACCGAATTGCCTTCTATCGAACCAGTTATTAATTTCACAAACATGTCTAATATAATCAGAAAGAATGCCTCCCCAAAGCTTACATACAATGCATGTCAAACTTACTGGCCTGTAATTTTCAGCTTTATGTCTATGACCCTTTCCTTTATACACAGGGGCTACTATAGCAACTCTCCATTCATCTGGTATAGCTCCTCCGACCAAACAATAATCAAATAAGTACTTCAGATATGGTACTATATCCCAACCCATTGTCTTTAGTACGGTATATCCCCAGAAATCTGATCAATTCCAGCCGCTTTTCTAGTTTTCAACTTTTGTATCTTATTGTAAATGTCATTGTTATCATATGTAAATTTTATTACTTCTTTGGCCTTAGTCTCCTCCTCTATCTCGACATTATCCTTGTAACCAACAATCTTTACATACTGCTGACTGAATACTTCTGCCTTTTGAAGATCCTCACATACACACTCCCCTTGTTCATTAATTATTCCTAGAATGTCCTTCTTGGAACCTGTTTCTGCCTTAAAATACCTATACATACCCTTCCATTTTTCACTAAAAGTTGTATGACTGCCAATTATGCTTGCCATCATGCTATCCTCAGCTGCCTTCTTTGCATAATTCAATTTTCTACTAAGTTCTTTCAATTTCTCCTTACTTCCACAGCCATTTCTAACTCTATTTCTTTCCAGTCTGCACCTCCATCTTAGTCTCTTTATTTCTCTATTATAATAAGGTGGGTCTTTACCATTCCTTACCACCCTTAAAGGTACAAACCTGTTTTCGCATTCCTCAACAATTTCTTTAAACCCATCCCAGAGTCTGTTTACATTTTTATTTACCGTTTTCCACCGATCATAGTTATTTTTTAGAAACTGCCTCATGCCTGCTTTATCAGCCATATGGTACTGCCTAACAGTCCTACTTTTAAGACCTTCCTTTCTATCACATTTATTTTTAACTACCACAAAAACTGCTTCATGATCACTAATACCATCTATTACTTCAGTTTCCCTATAGAGCTCATCTGGTTTTATCAGCACCACATCCAGGATATTTTTCCCTCTGGTTGGTTCCATCACTTTCTGAATCAGCTGTCCTTCCCATATTAACTTATTTGCCATTTGTTGGTCATGCTTCCTGTCATTCGCATTTCCTTCCCAATTGACATCTGGCAA
Organism: Anabrus simplex; assembly: GCF_040414725.1. Classification (NCBI taxonomy): domain Eukaryota; kingdom Metazoa; phylum Arthropoda; class Insecta; order Orthoptera; family Tettigoniidae; genus Anabrus; species Anabrus simplex. The sequence goes on along the minus strand of NC_090265.1, from coordinate 27,193,665 downwards.
ATTCAGATCTCCCGCTACAGTCACATTTCTTTCCACATTGTTTCCCACATAGCTGATTATCCTATCAAATAATTCCGAATCCGCATCAGTGCTACCCTTTCCCGATCTGTACACTCCAAATATATCAAGTTGCCTATTATCTTTAGAAATGAGCCTTACACCTAGAATTTTATGTGTCTCATCTTTAACTTTTTCGTAGCTTACAAATTCTTCTTTCACCAGAATGAACACTCCCCCCTCCCACCATTCCTATCCTATCTCTACGATACACACTCCAGTGCGGTGAGAAAATTTCTGCATCCATTATATCATTTCTCAGCCATGATTCAACTCCTATTACAATATCTGGTGTGTATATATCTATTAAATTACTTAATTCTATTCCTTTCTTTACAATACTTCTACCGTTCAACACTAACAATTTTATGTCATCCCTACTTGATTTCCAGTTCCCTGTTCCCTTATCACCGCCCCCTAAGCCATCCCGTTTCCCTGAATGTACCTCCCTATTACCCTTCCAAACAAATTTCCTAACTTATACGTACCACTGCGGTTTAAATGAAGGCCATCCGAGCGCAAATCCCTATCTCCTACCCAACAGTTTAGGCTTTAACGCAGGATGAAAGGTTTAATTTGGAGTGAATATTTTCAGTCTGATTGCTGAAAAATACATCTTACAAGTTGGATATTCATTTACAGAATAACGAAAATCATGTAAGTTACTGCATTAAAAAATTATTTTACTTTTAAAGGAGGTGAATGAAATAATTCAAGTTTAAAACATATTTTTATGTATGGCGTTTTTTATCCATAAGGTAATATAATAATCAGATCTAAAAGTTTAGAGATAAACTGCTGCCAGTGGTAGTTCAGGAAGGTGAAAATCATGCAAAAATGATGTGAAACTATACGGTACCTAAATTAGATGAGAGGAGAGATCTGCCAGGACCTACTGCCAAAAACATCTGGAATTTTTGCAAAGATATTTGCGTCTTTCGTCGGAAAAATTCACTCCTGTTCTTAAACTGTCAGAATGTCAGTTCCGGTAATTTGTCTCCTTTCATACAACATAACCCCAAAAAACTAACATGCCTTGTTATTCATGTCTCCAAAAGAATAAAATCAAAAATAATTAAATATGTAATACTAACAAACATGCCTAAACACTTACGTCTGTAGATTTTACGCCCGTGGTTGTAATAAGGCTTATCCTTTGTCGTCAGTAACAGTACTGTCATGATATCTTACTCTATTTAGCCTTAATAAAATATACTCCTTCATATGATGCTTTGACAAGGAAGTTTGGAACCGTATTACATGTTTGTTTACGTTGCTATGACTAGAGAATTTAAATCAGCATATCCAACTGCTCGCTTTGATATAACATCCGACCAAAACTTCCGACACTGCCTTCGTGACAGCTTCCGTGGGCCGTACTCCCAAATCTTACAAATTATGAAGCAGGAAAAATCACAGCTCAAACCAATTAAACATCGACGTCTGTCCTTTTGCAAGACCACCTTGACCACGCGACCACGCGAAGCGGTGTAGACAGGACGGCTGCGATCACGACGACGTTCTGCGGTAAACATTCTTGTTCTCTGCTGTGTACTGGCGAGAAGGGGGTGTGTCTTTGAACAGCTGTTTTCTAGCCGTGTACCGGTACTTATAAAACACGCCGTGATAAAGACGTGTATTCACATACTTTCCTACTTCATATAACAAAATTGGTCTAAATTATGTTCGGTAATCAAATTTTATAAAAAAACGTGTTCGGAACACTTGATACTACAAAATATTTTGTTTCTTCTTCTTCTTGTTCTGCTTTGCCTACCACTTTTTCCACATCAGTGGGGTCACGGGTGCGAACTGCGCCGCACATGAGGATTTGGCCCTGTTTTACGGCCAGATGCCCTTCCTGACGCCAACTATATATACTATATATATATATATATATATATAATCACTATTGCGTGTTTCTGCGGTGATTGGTAGTGTAGTGTGTCGTGTGGATATGAAGAGTCGAGTGTAGGGATGGACATAAATACCCAGTCCCCGAACTAGAAGAATTAATCAGAACCCAGGACCCTCTGAACCGAAGGTACGCTGACCATTCAGCCAACGAGTCGAACACTAAAAAATATATTGCTTATCCTTTTTTAAAAAAATTAGTGGAAGGGATTTGGATAAATGAGATAGACAACTAATGTTATTTAATTTAATAACTCATTGAAATCGGCACACTGTACAGAAAAACGTCAGTGCAGGCTATATGCACAGTACCGGTATTTAATCTTCTTTCTTTCTTTCTTAATTTCTTTATACTCCGGGGTCGGTTTTTTTTTTTCTTGGACTCAGCGAGGGATCCCACCTATACCGCCTCAAGGGCGGTGTCCTGGAGCGCGAGACTTTGGGTCGGGGATACACCTGGAGATGAGGACGATTACCTCGCCCAGGTGACCTCACTTGCTATGCTGAATAGGAGCCTTGTGGACGGATGGGAAGATTGGAAGGGACAGGCAAAGAAGAGGGAAGGAAGCGGCCGTGACTTTAAGGTAGGTACTATCCCGGCATTTGCATGGAGGAGAAGTGGGAAACCACGGAAAACCATTTAGAGGAGGTATCGAACCCACCTCTACTCAGTTGACCTCCCGAAGCTGAGTGGACCTCGTTTCAGCCCTCGTGCCACTTTTCAAATTTCGTGGCAGAGCCGGGAATCGAACCCGGGCCTCCGGGGGCGGCAGCTAATTACACTAACCACTACACCACAGAGGCGGACACCGGTATTTAATAACATTCATTAAAAATTAACAGTACAGAAACACGTCCATGTAAGCTAGATGTACAGTACGGTATTTAATAATGTACAATTCATTGAAATAAATAGATAAAATAATGGGTTGTTGCCTCCGGAGAGGCCTGCTGCACGTCTTTCGATTTGACACCTGATGGGCGACCTGCCAGACCCCGAACCATCGGAATTAACCAATGAAAGTTAAAATCCCCAACCCGGCCAGGAATCGAACCGGGGACCCCTTGGAATAAAGGGCACCACGCTAACCATTTAACCATGGAGCCGGAGATTAATTGAAATCAGCACAGCAACACGTCAATTTAAGCAAAATGTACAGTGTTTAGTAACATCATACTGTGCAGGAAAATACTCCCTGTGGGTGGGGGCGGTATCTCCTGCCTATCGTAAGAGGCCTCTAAAAGGGGTGCCAGTGGCTCTTGACTTGGGAGCCTGGGTTGGCGACCACGGGCCCCTTAGCTGAATCCTGTACAGTATATCGATTTCAGTGAATGTTATTAGATAATTTATTGGTACAAAGAAAATAATATTAAGTTATGTCCCATTTAACTGACCTCCCCTCACACAAAATAAGTGCACTAATTAAAAATAAGGTATAAAGTCAAAAACTTTTAAAAGTTAACAAGTTAAAAACTTAAAAAGTTAATTACGTCCGCCTCTGTGGTGTAGTGGTTAGCGTGATTAGCTACCACCCCCGGAGGCCCGGGTTCGATTCCCGCTTTGGCACGAAATTTGAAAAGTGGTACGAGGGCTGGAACGGGGTCCACTCAGCCTCCGGAGGTCAACTGAGTAGAGATGGGTTCGATTCCCACCTCAACCATCCTGGAAGTGGTTTTCCGTGGTTTCCCACTTCTCCTCCAGGTAAATGCCGGGATGTTACCTAAGGTCACGGTCGCTTCCTTCCCTCTTCCTTGTCTCTCCATTCCAAACCCATCCCCCACAAGGGCACTGTTTAGCATAGCAGGTGAGGCCGCCTGGGCGAGGTACTGGTCATCCTCCCCAGTTGTACCCCGACCGAAAGTCTGAAGGTACAGGACACTGCCCTTCAGGCAGTAGAGGTGGAATCCCTCGCTGAGTCCGAGGGAAAAGCCAACCCTGGAGGGTTTTTTCAAAATGGCGCCCGGTAATGACGACGTAGTGTTTTATTCTCCGAGTAAATTAACCGTAAAATGTGACGAAAAGTGCGGAAAATGTCGAAAATTAGTGAAAAATGGAATGTTGTGTGATTCATGTGATCGATGGTGGCATTATAAGTGCGGAAATTGCCCTAAAGACGTAAAAACTAATGAAAATGTTGACTGGATTTGTAAGCAGTGTGTTCGGAATGTTGTTGTTGGGGACGGCGTTGACGAAGCACCGAAAACAGTCGATGAGGAATATAAAAGTGCATTAGAAATTATAAACATTCTAAAAAAGGACAATGAGACTCCTAAAGTTGAAAATCAAGAATTAAAAGAAAGACTGCGATCGCTAGAATTTGGGACTGACCCAGTGGCGGCGCGTGACTTTCGTCACTGGGGGTTCAACAGAAGGAAGAATTCTTGTGCCGACGCCCCCCCCCCCCTTCGCCCCCACATACTACCACACCGACTTTGGTCCAAGTCCCTTCGCTTTCATCACTCACAAAAAATAAACAGGGAAAACAAAACATCCTGTTGGTAATTTCGCACCCACCATCCACTCGATTATTTTGCATAGGGCCTATATCCATTCTGAATTTACGCACGATTTCGCTACTTGTAATCTGCATCGTTATATCAAGATCAGGCAGTGGGCGGCCGGCATTCTTAATCTCAAGTTTGCGCTCAAGAGAGAGAGAAAATTTTTTTGTCTTTCTAGGTATCTGGACACTGTTCATACTCATTTTGTAGCTCCTGACCTTTTCCGAGCACAAAGATTGTGGACGCAACCACAATGCACAAAAACACACACACGAACATGAGATTGTAACTTCTTTATGTTCTCAAAATTAAGTTTCTGTACGGCACAACAGTACACTGACACGCTTGCACAGCGTACAATAATATAACGAATTATGATAAATACTGCAAAGTTTTATAAACACTAGTATCACATTTAAAAAACAGAAGGAAACTTACGGGATGTGTGTTCGCACTGTTGACAACGTTGGTAACTTAATTTTACTAACTCGTGTGGGCTAGGCAGTTAGCATATTCATTGGTATTATCTTCCCGCTATTTTTTGCCTCAATGACTTTTAAGTTAAGTTTCTCTCCAAGAAGTAATTACTCCAAAGAAGGCAAATGAATAGATATTCAGTAAGTATTAGTAATATATTTGGGGCAAAATATCAATCGGAATTTGGCAGTTTAATGTGACTTTTGGTAGTAATGATGCCTTCCAACACTTGTGTTAACTACGTACTATTCTCTGCTGCCGTAGTTAAATTCCTGTAAGGGCAACAGATGGCAGGCATGTACTAGTTTTCTAACCCCAACAACACGTCTTGCGATTACGAAGACGGGTGAGAGAGAGAGTGACATACTGCGCATGCGTAAATCACGGATATTCTTTTCTGCGATATCCTGGTCTTGTCTACGTGCTGGTCGGCATCTCCCCGCACCTCACCACACCCTTCACCCAGGTACGGACGGAGATGTGGCTTTGCATAGGGGGTGCATTCCAGACGAGTATCCAGCCAGGACTTCGCGCGGCACGCTTGAATTGAAAGTCAGTACGAGTATATTACGGATAGATGAGCTTAGCAAAGGCTTAGAGATTAACAAGGCAGTTGTGAAAATTAAGTAGTTAAGTACAATGTGATATAAACTGGAGGTTCATTGCTCCATTGCGCTATACCAGAAACCGCCACTGGACTGACCATTCTTCGAGTGATATACCGGTACAAGTAACAAACTCGAGCACGTGGTGTCAAGTAGTTCGTGGATGGCCGGCTAAGAAGAAATCTACAACTGAATTTCCGGAAATAAACATTAGAAATAGGTTTTCTGCCCTAAATAATTTAATCCTGGAAGAAAGAGATCGCGCGCATGAAACCAAATCATCGCGATCCGTTGCCGTGCCGAGTTTAAAATTTAGGCCTAGAATTCAGATTCAAGACCCAGTTAGGCCTAAATCAGCGAAGGTAGCTGTGTTTGGTGATAGCCAAGGAAGGGGAACTGCGGGAGTGATTAACGACGAGAATATAGCAGCAACCGGAGAAATATATCCAGGAGCTTCTATCAGCAGTGTTGTGGAAAACGTAGAAGCAGCAACTAGGAACTTCGGGAGCGGCGATGCAGTGCTTATCATCGGTGGGACGAACGACGTAGCTCGCGGCGACGCCAAGAATGTAAGATCACAACTTAAACATACACTAGGGAAGCTGACCCACACTAACGTTTTTGTAGTGAACGTGCCCCACAGGCATGATTTGAGTAGAGACTCGTGTGTGAACATTGAAGTGGACAAGGTCAATACAGATATTGTTAAAATTTGTAAACATTTTCGGAATACTCAGGTTATTGAATGCAGCAGTTTTGAGAGATACTGTTATACAAAACATGGCCTCCATCTACACAATTCAGGTAAACGAAAGATAGCAAATATTGTTCTAGATTTTATTAATCTTAAGATACCGGTATGTACTGTAAAACAGGCAACTCCCTTGAGTTATAATACTGACCAGGAAAACTAGTAGAAAGAGCCAGCTGTACTTCAAGCTGGCTCAGTCAACTAGAAAAAGAAACTCAGGATAGTAAGGAATTTCAAGTTACCCAATTGCAACAGTCAAGTTTTAGGGAGGAAGGGGGTCTGAGATTGCTCTTGGTAAACTGTCAAAGTGTAGTAAATAAACAATTAAAATTCGGTACATTGATGGAATCTTATGAGACTGATGTGGTGATAGGAGTGGAATCGTGATTGAAAGAAGGGGTGGGTAATAGAGAAGTATTTCCAGAAGGGTACACAGTCTATCGTAGAGACCGAGGAGATAAAAAGGGAGGGGGGTGTTGATTCTGGTGAAGGAAACTTACTGTTCACATGAATGGTTTACCGATGAAAGGGATGAAATATTAGGGATAAAATTAGTTTGTGATAATATGAAGGAGGTGGGAATTATAGGAACATACAGGCCTGGAAGAGAGGAAAGAGACATGGAAATCTTTGAAAAAATAATAGATTATACTCGTAAAAACAATAATAATGATATGGTAATAATTGGGGGAGATCTAAATTTGCCTGAAGTTGAATGGAAAGGAGCTGCAAGTGAAGCCCATGAACAGAAACTGGCAAATAAGTTAATTTGGGAGGGAGGATTTACACAAGTAGTACAAGAACCGACTCGTCTCAATAACTTACTAGATGTATTCTTGGTTAAACCATGGGAAATTGTTGATAAAACTGAGGTAATTGAAGGAATAGGAGACCATAAGGCTGTAATAATGGATGTAGGACTCGTACCAAAAAGGCTTAATAAGAGGGTTACACAAGACAAGAAATTGTACAGAAAAACTAAAGTTGATGAATTTGGGACTTACCTTAAATCACAATTCAGTTGTTCGATAAGTGAAGGGAATAATGTGGATACACTTTGGGCTAAATTTAAAGGAATCATTTGGGAAGGAGAGAAGAGATTTGTACCTGTTAAGAAGGGTAAAATGACCTCAGATCCTGTTTATTATACAAGGGAAATAAGAAAATTAAAAAGAAAATGTAGAATAGTAAACAGGAAAATCAAAGAGGGTAGGGAGAGTAGAGAAACTAGAAAACAGCTAATGAGGGAACTGAATAGAGTGAAAAAGGAAGCAAAAGAGAATTATATGAATGGCATACTTCAAGAGGGTAATGACCACAAAGGGAAATGGAAAAAGCTGTATTCATATATCAGGAATCAAAAAGGAAAAGGAATCCAAAACCCTACAATGGTGGGAGAAGGGGGTGAACACTATTTAACAGATACTGAGAAAGCAAACCTATTTAGTAGGGAATTTAGAGATTCAGTAGATGATTGTCAAGAGTTGGAAACCGAAACAGAAGATAGAGAGGGAGAGAGACAGAGGGAAACAAGAAGCTTCTCATTCACAAACGAAGATATTTTCAGAGAAATCCAACTGCTTCAGCAAGGAAAAGCAGCAGGAAGTGATCAAATTACTGGGGAGGTATTAAAGACAATGGGGTGGTACATAGTGCCTTATTTGAAATTTCTCTTTGACTATGTCATAAATAATAGTGTAATACCAAAGGAATGGAAGGAATCTGTAATAATACCAATTTATAAAGGAAAGGGTGATAAAAGGAAACCAGAGAACTACAGACCAATCAGCCTGACCAGTATAGTTTGTAAAATACTGGAGAGTTTAATATCGAAGTACATCAGAGGGATATGTGATGATAAAAATTGGTTCATGAGGAGCCAGTATGGATTTAGAAAGAAATTTTCTTGTGAGGCACAACTGGTGGGATTTCAGCAGGACATATCAGATCAGTTGGATTCAGGAGGTCAGTTAGATTGCATAGCCATAGATCTTTCCAAAGCCTTTGATAGAGTGGAACATGGAATATTATTAAAGAAATTGGAGGGAATAGGATTGGACATAAGGGTTACACGTTGGATAAAAGCATTTCTAAATTCAAGGGTTCAGAAAGTCAAAGTAGGAAATAATGAATCTCAGGAAGAGAAAGTTTGGAAGGGAACTGCACAGGGTAGTATAATCGGTCCATAACTTTTCTTAATATACGCAAATGATTTAGGGAACAATATAAGATCAAAAATAAGATTGTATGCAGATGACATAATTGTTTATAGAGAAATAAACAACATTGAGGATTGTTCAGAATTACAAAGGGACCTTGAAAGTATCCAACAATGGGTTGAAGAAAATGATATGAAGGTTAATGGAGGCAAATCAACTGTTACAACTTTTACAAACAGGAGCTTTAAAACTGAATTTGAATATACTTTGGATGAGGTAGTTATCCCAAAAGATGGCAAGTGCAAATACTTAGGTATGAGATTTGAAAGTAATTTGCACTGGAAGGGTCATATTGATGACATTGTTGGGAAAGCATACAGATCATTACATGTCATAATGAGGCTACTTAAAGGATGCAACAAAGAATTAAAAGAAAAAAGTTACTTGAGTATGGTTCGTCCATTATTGGAATATGCAAACAGTGTTTGGGATCCTCACCAAGAATACCTAATAAAAGAAATAGATAGTGTGCAGAGGAAAGCAGCAAGATTTGTAACAGGGGATTTCAGGAGAAAGAGTAGTGTATCAGAAATGTTAAAGGAACTTGGGTGGGAAACTTTAAGTAAGAGAAGGGAGAAAACTAGACTTATAGGATTATATAGAGCCTATACAGGAGAAGAAGCATGGGGAGATATCCGTGAGAGGCTTCAGTTGGAAAATAATTATATCGGCAGGACTGACCACAAATATAAAATTAGAAGGAATTTTAGCAGAAGCGATTGGGGTAAATTTTCATTCCTTGGGAAGGGTGTGAAGGAGTGGAACAGTTTACCAGGGGTAGTGTTTGATCCTTTTCCAAAATCTGTACAGATATTCAAGAAGAGAATAAACAGCAACAGAGAAAATAAAGGAAGTGTTAGAGGGCATTCGACCAGTGCAGGTTATTGTAAATAAAAATATGTGTGTGAATAAATTAATTCCATCCCCTGGTCTAAGGAGTTTGGACAGCCAAAGTAGGGGACTGCCTGTAGGGGTGAAGTACAGTGGGGACTTCGAGGGCCCTGGGACCGCTACGGTAGCTGTGAAGGCCCTTCAGGAACTCTGAAAAGTGGTGGCAAAAGGGGCTCTGGTTAAGACGCAGCAGGTCGTTATGCTACTTAGGATCCAGAACGGGTAAAAAAAAAAAAAAAAAAGTAAATAAATAAATGCAATGTAAATATTAATGTTATACCAGTTGTATAGGTTCATTTGAAGTAATTCCACATACTGTATATCAGTTGACTATATTTGTAAGTAGTACAGGAGATATTATAAGTAGAATTTTGTAAACAATATAAATTTATTAAGGATGAGCTGTGTGTTTAATAGAAAACATTGTTAGCGTAAATTGTATAATATTGTATTATAGGAAAAATTTTCTTCTCTTGTTAATTTAATATTTAGTGCTTGACAATAATGTATTTTAGTGTACCATTTGCCACCGAGGTAGACACCTCATTTGCAAATAAAGAGATTTTGATTTTTGAGATTAAGAAAGATAAGACGAGAACATATATAGTGCATACTTTCACCTTTTTTAATACCTAAGCATACGTGAATGTAGCTGATGATTACAAAGCAGTTGAAACATGTACTATTAATGATTTTATACAATTGCCAAAGGCAAATAAAGGTATCGATTAGGTGACTAAATAATTATTTGATTCTTAGATTGTCATATCCATACGGGCATGAAGTGGATAGTTTGTAACTGTGCATCTTGCTTAAATTGACGTGTCTCTGTACAGTGTTCTCATTTTAATAAATGTTATTAAATACCGGTACTGTACATATAACCTACACTGACGTTTTTCTGTACAGTATGTCGATTTTTATGAATGTTAGCCTATTAAACACTCTATTGGTACAAAGAAAGTAATAAGTTGTGTTTCATTTACCTGATCTCATCCCTCCATACAAAATATGTGCACTAATTAAAAAGAAAATATAAATAATGTACTTTTAATCAATCAATCAATCAATCAATCAATACTGATCTGCATTTAGGGAAGTTGCCCAAGTGGCAGATTCCCTATCTGTTCTTTTCCTAGCCTTTTCCTAAATGATTTCAAAGAAATTGGAAATTTATTGAACGTCTCCCTTGGTAAGTTATTCCAATCCCTAACTCCCCTTCCTATAAATGAATATTTGCCCCAGTTTGTCCTCTTGAATTCCAACTTTATCTTCATATTGTGATCTTTCCTACTTTTATAAACACCACTCCAAACTTATTCGTCTACTAATGTCATTCCACGCCATCTCTCCGCTGACAGCTCGAAACATACCACTTAATACCAATATAAATGGTCCGTTATTGGACATTATAAATTTTCCAGCTAACTCATTCCTGGTTGCCAGCGTTTCGCCCTCGTGTGCTAGGCTGGGCTCATCAGTTGGTACCTAGCACACCTACCAAGACGCTGGCTAGTGCATACCGTGGAGGCCACTGCGTAGGCTAATTGTAGCCACCGGCAGTGCCAATGCACTATGAGAGACTTTGTCTCATTATCAAAAATTGATGCCTGCTTGGCCATCAGATGATAGATGTTGATTCCCATAGGGAATCTGGAAGTCTGTGTTCCGAATGAGTAAATTTATAATACCAATATAAATGGTCCGTTATTGGACATTATAAATTTTCCAGCTAACTCATTCCTGGTTGCCAGCGTTTCGCCCTAGAACAAAGACTTTCAGATTCCCTATGGGAATCAACATCTATCATCTGATGGCCAAGCAGGCATCAATTTTTGATAATGAGACAAAGTCTCTCATAGTGCATTGGCACTGCCGGTGGCTACAATTAGCCTACGCAGTGGCCTCCACGGTATGCACTAGCCAGCGTCTTGGTAGGTGTGCTAGGTACCAACTGATGAGCCCAGCCTAGCACACGAGGGCGAAACGCTGGCAACCAGGAATGAGTTAGCTGGAAAATTTATAATGTCCAATAACGGACCATTTATATTGGTATTATAAATTTACTCATTCGGAACAAAGACTTCCAGATTCCCTATGGGAATCAACATCTATCAACATACCACTTAGTCAAGCAGTTCTTCTTTTTTCTCTCAGTTCTTCCCAACCCAAACTTTGCAACATTTTTGTAACGCTACTCTTTTGTTATGAATAAAACTCCATCTGTTTGATTACTCTAATTTATTTCAGGATGGCCTAATAAATGCGCACACACACACACACACATACATGTTTAAACACAAGCAATTCTAACCAGTTATGAATGGCCACACTAATTACCAGTCTATTTACAAATGTTTCTACCTAATGGCGCTGCAAGGGTCCAGCCCGTTCCTTTGCCTGGGGCGCTAATCCTAACTTTTACTTTCCCAAAGTCCAGTAACCTTCTACAGCCGTTGTGCATAGGGAGCTGGATTTGAACACAGTGCCACTGGCTCAGGGGCGTATTCTCCTTGAATGCAAGGCATTCATTGCATGCTTTATGATAACACAAAGAACTGTCTGAAGTACGATTTTAGGTTGTTTCAAATCAAATACACTGACTGACAGAGCAAATGCAACACCAAGAAGGAGTGGTCAGAACTTTATGCCAATTGCAGGGTAGACTGACGTCACTGAGGTATGCTCATGATGTGAAATGCGCCGCTGTGCTGCGCACGTAACGAACGATAAATGGGACACGGCGTTGGCGAATGGCCCACTTCGTACCGTGATTTCTCAGCCGACAGTCATTGTAGAACGTGTTGTCGTGTGCCACAGGACACGTGTATAGCTAAGAATGCCAGGCCGCCGTCAACGGAGGCATTTCCAGCAGACAGACGACTTTACGAGGGGTATGGTGAACGGGCTGAGAAGGGCAGGTTGGTCGCTTCGTCAAATCGCAGCCGATACCCATAGGGATGTGTCCACGGTGCAGCGCCTGTGGCGAAGATGGTTGGCGCAGGGACATGTGGCACGTGCGAGGGGTCCAGGCGCAGACCGAGTGACGTCAGCACGCGAGGATCGGCGCATCCGCCGCCAAGCGGTGGCAGCCCCGCACGCCACGTCAACCGCCATTCTTCAGCATGTGGAAGACACCCTGGCTGTTCCAATATCGACCAGAACAATTTGCCGTCGATTGGTTGAAGGAGGCCTGCACTCCCGGCGTCCGCTCAGAAGACTACCATTGACTCCACAGCATAGACGTGCACGCCTGGCATGGTGCCGGGCTAGAGCGACTTGGATGAGGGAATGGCGGAACGTCGTGTTCTCCGATGAGTCACGCTTCTGTTCTGTCAGTGATAGTCACCGCAGACGAGTGTGGCGTCGGCGTGGAGAAAGGTCAAATCCGGCAGTAACTGTGGAGCGCCCTACCGCTAGACAACGCGGCATCATGGTTTGAGGCGCTATTGCGTATGATTCCACGTAACCTCTAGTGCGTATTCAAGGCACGTTAAATGCCCACCGCTACGTGCAGCATGTGCTGCGGCCGGTGGCACTCCCGTACCTTCAGGGGCTGCCCAATGCTCTGTTTCAGCAGGATAATGCCCGCCCACACACTGCTCGCATCTCCCAACAGGCTCTACGAGGTGTACAGATGCTTCCGTGGCCAGCGTACTCTCCGGATCTCTCACCAATCGAACACGTGTGGGATCTCATTGGACGCCGTTTGCAAACTCTGCCCCAGCCTCGTACGGACGACCAACTGTGGCAAATGGTTGACAGAGAATGGAGAACCATCCCTCAGGACACCATCCGCACTCTTATTGACTCTGTACCTCGACGTGTTTCTGCGTGCATCGCCGCTCGCGGTGGTCCTACATCCTACTGAGTCGATGCCGTGCGCATTGTGTAACCTGCATATCGGTTTGAAATAAACATAAATTATTCGTCCGTGCCGTCTCTGTTTTTTCCCCAACTTTCATCCCTTTCGAACCACTCCTTCTTGGTGTTGCATTTGCTCTGTCAGTCAGTGTATTAACGATTTCATCTCTCAGAAGTTCAAAAGTTACGCGCAACTGTACTAGTTCCGTTGCTTGACTACGTGTGGTGCTGGTGTAGTCTCGCCACCTATTCCACTCTAGAAAGATAGAGACAACAAATGGAGGAGTTAAGGATGTAAGGCATTCAATCTTAAAATTGCATTCGGTGGCAGACATAGTTCTGAAACCCTCCGAATGATGTCGCTGTAATTGAAACTTGGTCAGACTTTGTCACCCCATACACGGGCTACCGTCTGCCATCTGTTAGCAACTTGGAGAAAGTTACAGCGAACGAGACCCACGGATTACCCCCCAGCGAGAACCCAATATGACGAAACCGACCAATGCCACTGGGGTGACTTACCTCCAGTGCTTGAGTTCTGGCTGACTAGTGAGTTCATTTATTGTGTTTTGCTGATTAATGAGTTCATTCTGTGTGTGCGGTTCCTGTACAATTCGTCGTTTTCGGTGTTTTGTTATATTTTATGCATATGTGGTATTAACGATGGATGAGTCTAAAACGGATGTTTGGCTCCATGGCTAAATGGCTAGCGTGCTGGCCTTTGGTCACACGGGTCCCGGACTCGATTCCCGGCAGGGTCGGGAATTTTAAACACCATTGGTTAATTTTGCTGGCACGGGGGCTGGGTGTATATGTTGTCTTCATCATCATTTCATCCTCATCACGACGCGCAGGTCGCCTACGGGAATTAAATCAAAAGACCTGCACCTGGCGAGCCGGACATGTCCTCGGACACTCCGACACTAAAAGCCATACGCCATTTCATTTCTAAAACGGATATAATTGTAATCTGTTTGAAAAGCCATTTACTGGACGTTCGTTTGATGAAAAGTTTCAAATAGTTAAAGCCGGGAGTCCTCTCCCTTCCCTCGCAAATTTAAAAACAGAAAACAAGAATTGCGTTCGCACGTTCAATCCAGAAACTTACAGTAAAACTGTTTGGCTGTGCGGCTCTGAGTCACTAAACAAATTATTATGTTGGCCTTGCTTATTGTTTGTTGCTGAAAATTCCCCTTGGAACAGCAAGAAACATGGATATGCAGATCGAATCAATCTGCACACTGCTATTGTGAGGCATGAGAAATCAGACTGTCGTATCCACGCATGGATATCCTTAGGTACCTTTGGTAAAATTAGGATAGATTTGCATTTGGATAAGCAAAAGCAGGAGCATGTTGTAAGGCACAACGAAGTCGTTAAGTAAAATAGGGAAGTTCTGAAACAGCTGGCTGTGGTGACATGCTTTTTGGGGAAGCAAGAGTTACCATTCCGTGGGCACAATGAAGCTAGTGAATCCAACAACAGAGGGAATTACACAGAACTAATTAAATTGTTAGCCGAGTTTGATGATAAATTAGTCAGTCACTTCACAACAGCGAGTGTATTTACAGGACTCTTTCCACTCATTCAGAACGATTTAATTCAAAGCATCTGCACCGTAATGACCGCTGAAATAAAGATTCAGGTTGAGGAAGCTAAATTCAGAGGAATTATGATCGATGAGACTTCTGATTTTTCGAACTTTTCGCAGTTATCTATTGTCCTCAAATACGTTCATAATGGTGGGTTTTCCTGAAGAGCAATTCAGTAAAATGATTGAAGTTTGTGGAAAATATTTTGATATAGTACGACTTAAATCCGAATTGAGGGCAATGTTCACTTCTGAACACTTCAAAGATAAGACTGTGGCTCGAATCCATAAATTCCTATTGACTAGTGGTCTCCACAGCGGTCTTCCCGAGCTTTATAAGTTGTGCACATTGATTACAGCTATTCCCGCTACATCATGATCTGTTGAACGCTCTTTCTCGGTCGTAAAGCGAATAAAATCTTTCGTCCGCAATTCTTAAAGTCAAAATCGTCTCTCTGCATTAGGAATGATGTCTATAGAGAAGGATCTTCTTGTTGAGATGAAAACACGCGAGGACTTCTACGGTGACGTCACCAAGGAATTCTGCAAAAAGAATCGCAGAGTCGAGTTCACCTACATGTAATTAGGGTGAGTAGTATTGAAATTTACTTAATACATTGTGTTACTGCATGGTTACTAGTTGCATGCCTCTTGGTGGAGATTCCAGGATACGCCACTGCACTGGCTATACATCACACGACGACTGTTCGTTGGTTTGGCTCCACAGATGTACTTCACACAGTCCGATGCAGTGAACGACTGAACAGTTCAACAGTAGGACGATATTTCACAACGACGAACATTAACACAGGTCCATTTATCCTCGCACTCACGATAGCGCGTTTCCTCGCTGGCTCACGGCGATTCTCAATCCACAGAATTACACGAACACACCGTACAGCCTACCGTTCTGTCGCCTCCAGTTACACACTCACTGGTCTCTCCGACACCACAACAACAGCACCTCGTTTAGACCTCGGTGCGACAGCCAACACCTCTGTCGCCCTCAGCCCAGCCACCGAACCCCCCCCCTTCCCCCCCCCCCACCCCCCACGGAGTCCAACTCTGACTGTCCGCGGTTAGCCTCCTTTTTTTGTAGGTCGCGTGATTTGGCCCAGGGTTTTCGCGATGTCACTAGCGGCAGTCTCCAAGAGACTCACAGGTAAGCCGGCCGACGAGAACAATACACGGGAAGGCCGACCCCACCACACAAGCCGGCTGGGTGATTACAGGTCGTCTGAGTCACCAGCTCCTTCCTCGAAGTACCGAAAGGAGCTACCACGGGGCTGGCACGTAACAGTATTTTGTACAATCAAGTGTTCCAAGTACGGTTTTTATAAAATTTGATTACCGTAGTCCTACATAATTTAGACCAATTTTGTTGTATAAAGCAAGGAAATATGTGATTACACGTCTTTATCACAGTGAGTTTTATAAGTGCACGGCTAGGAAACAGCTGTTCAAAGACATGTTCCTTACCGCCTTTACACAGCTGAACACAAAAGTTCACCGCAAGATGTCGCGGCAATCGCAGCCGTCCTGTCCAAAGAGGACACCGCTTCGTCCTTGACCTCAGTGCAGAAAAAACATGGCTTCTGTATCGGGCCAAAGGGAACATGGCGAGGAGTTAAGGCAGCACGCCCTTTAGCACATCATCTATCATCCACTAAAATATTGAAGTTGACTGCATTCATCCAACAACCAGTTCCTCCTGTTGCCTGCTTTTGAAGTTTCTTAGCAATTTCTTTGGAGATTTTCTTTTCATCTAAGACATTCGTATAGTTGATAAAAATATTGGCCGCAACTTTTACACATTTATAATTTTTGTCGAAGGAACACTACACTCGCACAGATCACTTTAATTATTAACGCTACTTTCAAAGGCTAACACAAGGGCTTTTTTTTTTCTTCCTCTTTTCAGAAGGTTCCCCAAAATAAAGACTCTACTACTCTCTTCATAACTACTAAGATCACTTACCGGTACCAGAGTTTCAAATTCATCTGTCACACTTCAGATCGTCTTGGACTCCACATCCTATTATCAACTTTAATTTTTCTGCTACTGGTAGTTAGGCAATATTTTTAAAATGCACTTCTAGGTCAATCGTCGCTTTAATATGGAGGGAATACCTACAGTAGGTCTATCATCATTTACAACCACGTTGAATGGGCTCACATTTTTATCGTAAAAGACTGAACATTATCTGCCTTATCTTCTTACACGCTTCTTCGTCTCACTGTGGGAATTGCTGGCTCTTTCTCGAGGTTTACTTATCGCATGGCTTTTAGTGCCGGGAGTGTTTGAAGACATGTTCGGCTCGCCTGGTGCAGGTCTTTCTACTTGACTCCCATGGGCGACTTGCGCGTTTGGATGTGAGATAATTATGATAATAAGGTAGGGAGAGGGGGGAACCCGGTGCCGGCACGTAGCCTGCTCTTGTCCAATAACACCAAGGGGTCTGCTCAAAGAACGAATCACCATCAAAAGAAGGGCCACGAACGGCGTGAAAATGAAAACTCTCTAGGACTCGAAAGCCTAGGCCTAATAACGTCGGAGTTGGAAAAGAGCAAGATTTGACCAAGGGAGGTCGTATAGCATAGGTGAAAGTGAGGAGCCTAACTCAAGTAAGTGTTCAGCTAGGAGAACCGTGATCGTGAACCCACGTTTCGTTTTCGCAACTTTTTTTTTTTTTTTTTTTTTTTTTTTTTTGCTAGTTGCTTTACGTCGCACCGACACAGATAGGTCTTATGGCGACTATGGGACAGGGAAGGGCTAGGAGTGGGAAGGAAGCGGCCGTGGCCTTAATTAAGGTACAGCCTCAGCATTTGCCTGGTGTGAAAATGGGAAACCACGGAAAACCATTTTCAGGGCTGCCGACAGTGGGGTTCGAACCTACTATCTCCCGAATACTGGATACTGGGCGCACTTAAGCGATTGCAGCTATCGAGCTCGGTTTTTCGCAACGTAACACGTTTCGCAGTTACATTCAATATAGTAGACTCCAGGAGCCTGTAATTCTATCATGTCTTATGACGGGTTAACTTCCGGTGTGGTTTATAGATGGTGTTTATATCGTGTTTCTGATGTAAGGAAGTGTCGCTGTTTTGGGGCTCACCAAAGAACGTCTGATCTCTACCCACCTTCAAGAACATATCTGACACACCAAGAACCTGGACATAGATATTTCAACCGTAGCCAAGCATTCCTACGAAACAAAATACGAAATATCATTTGAGAGAACCAAGATTTTAGCAGTTATCCCCTGGAAACTCAAAACGAAAATTCGTAAGGCTATCGAAATTAAGAAACATCCGAGCAATATGAATTCAGAAGGACATAAAATCAGCAATTCTTGGATGCCTATCATACATAGATTAAGAGATGCAGACCACAACATAAACACGTAGAACGAACCTCAAGTTACGTAACAGCACGGGCGATACCCACCACCTGGCTGTGACACATAACGTTCCAGAATTATCACGAGACAGCCAGAGAGGGTAGGGTATAGACATACCAAGATCAGCCAGAACATTATGACCACCTACCTACTATCAATATAAACCCGTCCAGGCGATAGTAACGTCACCTGACGAGGAATGACTGCTAGTCAGACACACGCACGGCTCATGTGGTATCAGTGGGCGTGCTGTCCGTGTGTAGAATGGGGAAGGCGCGCGATCTACGTAAGTTTGACCGGAGGGCCTTTTGTGATGGCCTGAAGACTCGGCACGCGCACTTCGGAAACTGCACGACTTGTCGGGTGTTCCAGGAGTGCTGTGGTGAGTGTCCTCACCAAGTGGCAAAACCAAGGTGAAACCATGTCCAAACGTCGAGGGGTTAGGCGCCCACCCCTCATTAAAGATATCGGCCGTCGTAGGCTGGGCAGACTGGTAAAACAGGACAGGCGGCGAACTGTGGAGGAACTAACATCAGACTCTATTGCTGGGCAGAATACAAGTGTCTGAACACAGAGTGCATCGAACACACCTACGGATGAACCTCCGCAGCCAACGACCCATGCATGTACCAGTGTTAACACCACATCGGCAACTACGACTGAAATGGGCACGTGACCATCGTTACTGGACGTTGGCGCAGTGCAGAGCGTTGCGTGGTCTGATGAATCCTGATACCTTCATCTTGCCGATGGGAGGGAGCAAATCCGTCGTCTTCCAAGGGAACAGCTCCTTGACACCTGTACTGCAGGACGGAGACAAGCTGGCGGCGGCTCAATTATGCTCTGGGGAACATTCACGAGGGCATCCATGGATCCAGTGGAGCTCGTGCAAGGCACCATGATGGCCGAGAAGTATTGTACACTGGTTGCAGACCACGAACACCCCTTCATGACGATCATGTTTCCCAACGGCAGTAGCATTTTTCAGCAAGATAATGCGCCATATTACAAGGCCAGGAGTGTGATGGAGTGGTTCGAGGAATACAGTGACGAGTTGCGATTGATGTGCTGGCCCTCCAACTCACCAGATCGTAACCCGATCGAACACATCTGGGATGTGATTGAACGTGGCGTCAGAGCTCATCGCCCCCTTCTCCGGTATTTACGGGAATTCTGTGACTTATCTGTCCTTATAGTGTGCCAGCGCCCTCCAGCGACCTACCAAGGCCTCATTGCTTCCATGCCAAGACGCGTCGCCGCTGTTATCCGTGCCAAAGGTGGTCATACCGGCTATTATGTAGGTGGTCATAATGTTCTGGCTGATCAGTGTATAAGGCCAAGGTCAGTAACTACTCTCGTACTGTGACCTCGACCCTCAACTTCCAGATTTCCAACCCTTACCCCACGTAGTCCTCCCCTCTTCTCTGCATATGCCCATACCATTTTAGCCTAATATTGAACCTTCTTTCCTATGGGTCCAACTTTCGCTGACCCTCTGATGTAATCATGCCTTATTCTATCCATTCTTGTAACTCCACTCATCCGTCTTAACATTATCATTTCTGCCTCTTCCATCTCTCTCCGTTGAGCTTTTGTCATCGGCCAAGTTTCTGCACTATAAAGAATCGCAGGTCTCACCACAGATTTGTAGAGTTTTCATTACCTCAACTGACCTTATCACACAGTACTCCACTTATTTTCCTCCAGTTAATCCTCCTCTCCAGTTCACCAGTAGTATCCCGGACCAAACGTCTCGCCCTCCAGAACACTGCCCTTGAGGCGGTAGAGGTGGGAGTAACCAAACTTGGGCAGTAAACTGACTAAATATTTTAAATCGTAATTGAGTAGACACAAGACAATATCCTTGTCCATAACATAAAAATAAGCCATCTAAGCGAACCAAATGTGGTATGATATTTTAACGAATGTCTGTCAGTTTATTTATTTATTTTTTAAATGTTATTGTTTACAAAACTTCCCACAGTTGAAGGTTGCCATAATGGACAAAGCATAACGAGCCAAATGAAAATATAATTTTGGTTTACAATATATTTGTTGATTACATTAGTCTTGTAATGTATTTAAATTATAAGATAACATATAGCAATGACTTCTCGGTAATGAAATGGAACCTCGTAAAGCTAACAAAGACATAATTTTTAGTTCCGGAACCTCTAAACTGCTTCCAACAATTCACAAAGAAACGATGTATAGTCCCTCGAGCTCCTATCATTAATCCCATCACTTTAATGTCCTTCAATCCAAATGTATCTTTATAATAAATTATGGTCGGTTCATAAATAAGCTTATTTTCTATATCAACGTCTTCTGGCTGGTCAATGGAGATTTCAAAACGAACTGCGGTGTCTATTATATATCCCACACCCCCTGATTCCTTGTAGGCTATGATGTCAATTATCCTACTACTACCGTTATCGGCAAGTCCGGATACCTCTTCGACGACCCTATATATTTTCTTTCTGAGGGAATTTGCTATAAAGGACCAAATAGTGTTATGCCTGGCGTTCCGCAGCATCTCTCCATGAGGGTAAGGTCCAAAAACATGAGGGAGTGTTCTGATATTTTGAAATTCCACAAGTTGCAGTAGATCACATCATAAGCGCTTAGCGTGTTCTTGCCGTGCAGCACCAGACATGACTAGTTGATAAGAGGCTTTACTTCTCTCGTAGCCATCAGTAACTCCAGTTATCCTTGTGTAGTTCAACGGTGTCAACTCATTCCATATTACATAGTGGCCTGGTTCTAAGATATTGTATTAGCAGATACTGGCCTTCTAATCTCTTTGTCTCAGGAGGCGCTGACTAACAATGTTTTCCGTGAGTGCGGATGCCAAGTATACAATAAATTACCGCATGAAATGTCAAAATAGAGACAGGAGCAAATGCACCTGTGAGTACTCGCAAATTTATTATGTTTCAATTTATTGTGCTCATAACAATAGTCGTCTCACTTATCCATAACGTTCGCCCAGATCCTCTTGCAATTAACGTTGGCACCGTGTTGTTTCATGACGCTGATGTAAACAAAACTTGTTGGACCAAAGATAGTATTTCATTATTAAGTGCGCGATACATCATGCAAGAACTTATTCCTAAATCTATACTAAAAATACGGAACGATTTTTATGTGTCAGTGTTTATTAGGTATGTGATGAACTGTTTTGAAAATATTCGTTCATCCTCGGCGGGTGCATCTCAACACATTATGGTTTTAGCCTTATCTGACGCGATAGGAGGCTACTTGCGAGCTTACCTCCTACCAGTAACAAAACAGGCTTATTATACTGGGATTATTAGATATGAAGAAGCAAATAAACTGTTTGAACTTTTTGAAGATATGAAGTCAATTCTGAAAACAAATGGCGCGAAATGGAGGGCGCCAATAAATATGTATCATAACCACGTTCGAGTCCATCCGTTACAAATTACGCCTCCACCAAAATGTACAGATGCATGTGCTGATTTTATAACGTATGAGAAAAACGAAAAGGCTATAAAAACTGAAAACGCTCAGTCTAACAGCATAGCTATACCCATCCCTTTCCTTGACGATCGTAAAACGCCGCATTCCGTTGCCGTTCCTTTGAAGACTCTTAGTCTACATAGTTTAGACGCTCCATCCTCACAGTATTTGGTCGTGAGGTACTACGTAGCGGGTACACGGTGTTTAATATCTCGCGGGGTTCCTCAGAAGGATATTATGAAGTTTAATTGGAAATTCCGTAAATGGCTACTGCAAGAAGTTCTGCCTCATCTGAAAGATGAAAAGTGGTATCCTGCATTTGGAGGAGTTCTAAAAATCTTGGAAACGATGAAGCGGTTAGGCATAAGCCATGATAGCGATTACGGTGAACTGAGCGCTGACCCAGACAAACTCCAAGAACAAATATTCAATACGAAGTTGGATAGTTCAGTCAGAGATTCTAGTGATCGGGCAGAGTCGTCAGCTAAAAGTGACGACCATTATGAAATCTTTGGACCAGACGACAGCAGTGAGGAAGCTCGAGCATCTCCATGTGAAGACGACGATTGGAGAGTTCAACAACCTGAGTCATTTGAGACAGCCTATTCTGCCAAGGACGACATGAGGAAGAAAGACAACCGTTGGCCATACGTCGGCGCAATAGTTGCAATTGTTCTATTATGCATTTTCTTTGCTTTCTTTTTATATAAAGTAATACCATGCGGTGCTATTGTCCAGAAAGAGAAAGAGAAACCCAAGCAGAAGGAGAGGGGACCAGCAAAACGGCCTCCAGGTCAGTTCGATAGAGATCAATTCGATAGAGATCCACTCGATACTCAGTCCGAGGGGATTAATGATCCATCTAGGCGTAATGTAAAAGACGATAGGGTAGCCGGTCGTCCTGGCGATCTAGAGAAATCTTCCAACCAAGGAAATATAAATCAAGAACGGAAAGTAGAGCCAGTTAAATCCATTAAGACCGTTCATGGGGATTATCAACCACAGACCCCCGTGGTCCAAGTGTATTATGGGATGATGAGTAATATTAAGGACGCTAATAGGATCCCAGCAGGGGTTCCTTTGAAAGAGAAGTGGGGTGGAGGAGAGCACAGAATAAGAAAGAGAAGCAACTCAGACACGAAGTTATGTGACCACCTGCAGAAAGGAAGGGAGCATCAAGGTATGTGTCTGAGGTGCCCAAGTAGTGAAGAAAGTGTTTGCTATATACCGGAAGGTGCAATGTCTACTGAGGAAAACAGTGAAGTCGAGTACTAAACGGGATGGCGAGAGCAAGAACGGCAAAATTGTGTAAGCAAACAGCGGCTATCCCTGGAGAGATAATGGTAATATCCTCGTGTACAAAATATCGCCGCGGCAGGGTGCACACGAGAGCGGAAATGTTCGTGATGATACATTTCAAGTCTGGCGTCAGCCTTACAACGCGCTGGGATTGGGAACAGCCCAGCGAAGAACATAATGTGAAACTTTGATAATTGTTTATGAGTTTTGTATGTTCTTTATGTATTATATACATATGTACATATACGTGTGTACAGCAATAATTTCACATTTTTATTTATGAAGTATAAGTATAGGTATGATTGAAGTTTGAAACTATTCATATCACTACAATTTTTTTACCACTAACACAATTATTCTGAATTTTATAAGCATAAGTTACCTTCAAAATGTCAAGTAATATGCGCGCATATTTCGTGAGTTATTGATTATTTCATGAAATTAATTGTTGCATTACTAAAAATTTCCCGGTACAATACTATTTTTTTTAATTCCAGTGGTATTTTGCCCAAAGGTTCATCATCCATATCACTTCACAATTCGCATTTGGCCTGTAGGTGCAATCCGTGATATTGGTATTTGGGCTTTAAAATATTAATGTTTCCTTTTTCCTTTTACACAAGATAGAAAATTTTTACGCAAATCAGAACATATTGACATAACATCCATAACAACTTTTGTTCTCTGTGAATTGATGAACACCTGTATGGTACCACTTCATTGCAGTAAACTGTGACTCGAGAATCTTATTCTTATTCTTCCGCTTTTCCCACATCTGTGGCGTCGCGGGTGCGAACTGTGTCTCACATGTAGATTTGGCCATGTTTTACGGTTGGATGCCCTTCCTGACGCAACCCTTTATGGAGGGATATACAGTACATACTATTGCGTGTTTCTGTGGTGGTTGGTAGTGTAGCGTGCTGTCTGAATATGACGAGGAAAGTGTTGGGACAAACACAAACACCCAGTCCCCGGGCCAGAGGAATTAATCAGACGCGATTAAAATCCCCGACCCGGCCGGGAATCGAACCCGGGACCCTCTGAACCGAATGCCTCAACGCTGACCAGTCGGGCAAACTGTGACTCGAGTATAAGGTTCAAAAATAGTTTTGAGGAAGACGCAAATAAATATTTTCCTGCGATTTGTGGACCCTTTTCCTTGCTCCGCCTCCACCTGGCTACGCTACTGCGAGCCTGCTGCTGGAACGAACAGAGTTACAGTCATAACTAGGGGCCGGATGTTGTTGACCTGAAAAATCACTGAAAATGATCAATGAAATGCCCTTAAATTTAAGGCAAAATTATATAAAGTAAGTAAAAGAGACTTTAAATTAAAATATTTTACCAAACCCAATTCTGGTGATTGTAACAATGGACTTTAAAGTAATATATCCCTGTTTTATTCACAGCACAGCTCTTCTTGTGAGAGGCGAGTAAAAGGGGCCCCACCGGCTCTAAACTTGGGAGCGTGGGTTGGCGACCACAGGGCCATCAGCTGAGTCCTGCCATTGCTTCCACTTACTAGTGCTAGGCTCCTCGCTTTCATCTATCCTATCCGACTTCCCTCGGTCAATTCTTGTTCTTTTCCGACCCCGACGGTATTAGGTTTGTGAATCCTGGGGAGTTTTTCATTTTCACGTCCTTGTCTTTCATTAGCCGATGATTTCATTTTCGAAGTGTCGGATCCCTTCCATTTTTCTCTCTCTGGTTAGTGTTTTGTAAAGGATGGTTGTTTAGTTGTGCTTCCTCGTAAAACAATAATCACCGCTAGCCCACACTACCACGACAGATTCTGATATCTGGGAAAGTACGCATTGCCGTACGTTTACCCAGGGTTGTAGTGGAAATAGAAATAGGTTTCAGACTCACTCGTGAAATGACAAAATTAAATATGAACATCCACGGAACGGGTTGCTTAGAAGGGCTTCGAACCAATTAAAACAGGAAGATCATTGTATTAAATTAGTTGTAAATATTTATACAGTATATGTTAATATACCTCTGTTTATTTGAAGAAAATGCAAAATCAGAAGAGCAAGAAAACAGCACACCACAGCTATAGCTAAACGTTAGAACAAATTGTGCTTTGTTAGCTTAACTCAACGGGTGATCACTGATCACCTATTTAAAATAGTTTTGTAAGTTGTAGCTGGTTTCTATATTGAGATATATTTACCACTAGCACTATCAATTAGTTACTATAGGTCTTATTAATTTTTTAGAGTATCTGGTAAAAAATGAAAATTAATAAATAATAATAATAATAATAATAATAATAATAATAATAATAATAATAATAATAATAATAATAATAATAATAATAATAATAATAGCAGAAGTCCTACTTGCTGGCTGAACGGTCAGAGAACACGTAATAGTGATTGCATCCCTCCATAGGGTTGGCGATAGGAAGGGCATCCGGCCATAAAACAGGACCAAATCCACATGTGCTATATAGTTCGCACCCGCGACCCTACAGATGTGGGAAAGTGGAAGAAGAAGATTATTAATAATAGCTAAACATTAATGAAGATATTTACGTCAATTTAAAAATATTCTCTCGCACTTGGGTGTTTGAAGTAGTAATTAGTATCACAGATTTATGAAGCAGTGCAGGTAAAAGTACAATTGTCAATACTGATTAGATAGGGGAGTTCAGTGTGGGAGGTTTAAAACATTAGCATATTATAAAACAAAGGAACTTCAGCCAAGTAAAAAGGAAATGGATTTCAGACTGCGTTCCCCCTTTCCAGGCAGGTTTCGAACTCAGTTCCGGCACCACTGCATCCCTGCTTTTACCCTTACCTACCTGTGAGGAATCCAACTCTGAATTATGCCGTGTATGTTTGAAACACGCTGTATAATATGGACATAATGATTTGCGTTGGCAGCCCTCAAGGCGGTTTTCCATTTTCACACCGGACAAATGACGGGGCTGAACCTTAATTAAGGCCACAGCCACTTCTTTCCCACTCCTAGTCCTTTCCTATCCCATCGTCGCCATAAGACCTGTCTGTGTCACTGCGACGTAAAGCCAGTTGTTAAAAAAGAAAAGATGTTGCATGTAGTGCTAGCACTTTGCCCCCGAAGAACCTGGGGAAATCTGTTTTTCGCAGTCGTGAGAGGTTTGTGATGTTTTTCTCATGTGCTCCTGTACATTTTATAAAACAAAACACGCCCATCTGGTGTAAACACGTATTTTCCTATTTCATTCACTAGTTGATTTAAAAACACTCTTTGCGGCGGTTTCACTTTTGGTATTTTCTTGCACAGAATTCTGAATCCGCTTCGGAGAATAATTCTGCAATGAAGCGGGAAATTAACTGTTGATTCCAGTCCCTTCTCATTTCCATTTGTTTTTCGCCTTGAGGTACGCGGGTGCGGAGGGTGGTGCTTGAGGAACATCACAGCTCTGTATGGTGTTTCTGCGCATGACACTCACAGTTATAAATTCTTTTCTTACCATGTCTTAGTTAATAACAACTGGTGGTCAGTTTGCTTGGCAAATTTGACCATCATCATCACCACCACCAGCAGCAGCAGCCAATTCTATCATTACATGATGTGGCCTCTTTAAGTCGTGAACTCAGTTAAGTCTTTAGCAGAACTCTCCAGGTGGAACGGTCTCGAGCAGTTCTCTGCCAGGAAGCACCAGCTATTCTCTTGATGACTTTGTCCCATCTGTCTGGCGGTCCTACTCTAGGCCTTTGGTGATCTCTTTGACTCCATTCTAACACTAAAGCTTCGTCCGTCATCTTCCCTTCGAGCAATATGTCCAGCCCATTGCCATTTTAAGGTGGCTATTTTCTCAAGAATGTCATCAACTTTAGTGACTGATCTGATGTTATCTGTTCTCTTTTTATCTTTCCTTTTAAAACCCAGCATTGACTTTTCCATGCCTCTCTGCGCTGTTCCAAATTTTCCTTTGGTAAATTAGTTCAGTGTTCAAGTCTCACAGCCATAAGTCAGCACAGGTAGAATGCACTGATCATAAACTATTCTGTTCATATTTACTGGAAGACAGTCGAGTTTCTTCCATACGCCTGCCATCCTAGCTTAATGCGCCGAAAAATTTCGAAAATTTCTGGTCTTACAGTATATCCTGTTCATCAACTGGCCCAGATAGATATATTCCTTCACCTCCTCTAACGGCGTGTTGTAGATGTGCACATTTCCTGCTGTGACCCACTTGTTGGACATGATTTTTGTTTTGGAAAGGTTCATCTTCAGGCCGACTTACTCACATTCCATGGCAAGACCAGTAACTAATATCTGGAGTTCGTCATTGTCGTTTGCCAGTAATGCAATGTCATCAGCAAATCTCAAAGTTGTTAAGCCTTCTGCTATTGACCCTTATACCCTTTCCTTCCCAATTTAACTTCGACATTGCCATCTCCAAAACAGCTGAGAACAGCTTCTGAAGTTGCTTCACCGACATTAACAAAGGCTGAAGAGGTATTGTAGATGTTAATGAGAACTCTGATAAAAGCCACTTCAACGCCCTGTTCATCTAAGGCTTGTAAGATAGCTGAATGGCTGATTGAATCAAATGCCACCGAGTTCGATAGCTGCAGTCGCTTAAGTGCGGCCGATACCCAGTAATCGGGAGATAGTGGGTTCGAATCCCACTGTCGGCAGCCCTGAAGATGGTTTTCCGTGGTTTCCCATTTTCACACTAGACAAATGCTGGGGCTGTACCTTAATTAAGGCCACGGACGATTCCTTCCTACTCCTGGCCCTTTCCTATCCCGTCGTCGCCATGAGACCTATCTGTGTCGGTGCGACGTAAAGCAGCTTGAAAAAAAGGACCCTTAACGATTGCTTCGTGTTACCGCCTAAAGTAGCGCTTAATACAGAGGACTTTAATAAGTTACTGACAGCTAAACCAAGAGTAATTCTCGCGGGAGACCTAAACTGCAAGCACACCAGATGGAATAGTCGAATGACTACGTTTAGAGGCGAAATCCTTGCCAGGTACTGCGATAGGAACACGTCCTAATTCATTCTACTGATAAACCCACATACTTCTCCTACCGCTCCAAAGTTCTTCCCGAATACCTAGACATAGCCCTGTCCAGGAATGTAAAGCTATACCCCAGCCTACTCACTCAAGACTTCCTAGATTCTGATCATAAACCAGTGCTACTCAAACTTGATGTTGCGCCTACCCACGAAGCTGAAATAATTCCTTTACATCTCCGATCTGTAGATTGGCAACTCTTTCGCTGTACCTTAAATGACATCATTAATGGCAATCCCAGCAATCGTTCCAAGGATGATGTCGACATGCTTGCTACTTGTTTCTCCAACTCAGTACGGAATGCAGCTACCTCTTCCACCGTGGGACCGACAATTTATAAGCCGAAGACTAGGACTCTCCCACTAGAGATCCTACAGCAAATCAAAATTAAAAACAGGACACGTCGGCTATGGAATGAAACCAGAGATCTGCGTCTCAAATACCTCTGGCATCGTCAACGACGCAACCTACGGATCATGCTGGAACACCATCGTAGAGCTGCGTTCCAATCAAGGCTGTCCGAATTAAGCACTACTGACGGCTCTGTTTATCGCATGGCTCGTGGGTTTACAGGTACTAGGACAGGCATACCCACACTCCACGGACAACAGGGACTAGCATACTCAGACAAGGAGAAGGCTGAGGCGCTGGCAGACACGTTGAAAGCAACGTGCGCTCCCAACGAACCTTCTAATGACGACTTTATCGACGAGGTGGAGGAAAATCTGCTTGAAACAGACGACCCTCACCCGCCTGTTGACTTCAAATTCCTTTCACCGTCTGATGTCCTGTCCCACATAAAAAGGCTAAAAACAGGAAAACCCCCGGCCA
This sequence comes from Anabrus simplex, assembly GCF_040414725.1. Lineage (NCBI taxonomy): Eukaryota > Metazoa > Arthropoda > Insecta > Orthoptera > Tettigoniidae > Anabrus > Anabrus simplex. The sequence continues at coordinate 27,164,760 of NC_090265.1, read as the reverse complement.
GGACGAGATCTCAGCGGTATTTTTAAAGAACCTTCCCAAGAAGACAATCACTTTTCTGTCCGAACTATTTAACGCCATTTTTCGCTTCGCACATTTTCCTGGTAGCTGGAAAGTTGCGAAAGGGATAATGTTACCCTAACCGCAATCTGATCCGACGTTCCCACAGAACTACAGGCCTATCTCACTCCTCTCTTTTTGAAATGATCCTCCTATCCCGACTCCAGGCGATTGTTGACGAGCTTCATTTGAGCCGGACGAGCAATTCGGCTTCAGGAAGAGGCACGCCACTACTCACCAACTCTTAAGACTAGTGGAAGACATTACCAAGAATTACACTGACAATAGGTACACCGGAGTCTGTTTCCTCGACATCTCACGAGCCTTTGACAGGGTCTGGCATCACGGTCTTATCTACAAAATGAAAGAATTCGACTTCCCTCCTTATCTAACCACTCTCATCCAGAGTTACCTCCTTGAGAGGAAATTTCACGTCTCTGTAAGGAAGGCGCTTTTCAACTGCCAGGGAAATCACAGCTGGAGTACCCCAAGGCAGCGTGATCGCTCCTATCCTATTCAAAATCTATATATCCGACATGCCCAAACCTCCAAAGGCTAAGTTATATATACATGCTAACGACACGGCTCTCTCCTCGGTCTCATGGCAAGCACCTAGAGTCGAACAGTACTGAACCGGGAACAGCGGTACAGAAATAAGTCTCCGCAATTAAAATTTAAAACTTCGCGCTACGCGCCGGCTCAGCAGCAGAAGACGGTCAGGGGCAGAGAGCAACCTGTGCGTGTGACGTAGAGCGGGTTGACGTCACAGCCTGCCTCCCCGTGACACAGAGAGCCTACGGTCAGTATGGAATGTTCCAAAAGTTTCTTCGGCTAATAGCCTTCCTCACAGTAATAGCTGGATAAAATCAACCACATCATCATGTAGCCCCATATTTTATCTCCATTCCTACAAGGTTCGGTAAAAATCCAGAAAGAGACTACGAAATTGTTGAGCGAAATGTAAAGACATATTTTGCCTTGGATCGTGTATAAATTGAGAGCTGCTTCCCTCAGCAGAACAGTGTGTGTGGAGTTCGTGCGAGCAGCAGGCGAGAACACGAATCCTCTATGCCATAGTCGGTCGGCTCGTGGGGACCGCGACGCTAGGCGAGTGATAGTCTCATTTCGCCGAGTTAAAGACTTAAACTCCACAGTACTGAGTTCGGACTTAAAAGAATTTCGACGCTACGCGAGTGATAATCTCATTTCGCCGAGTTCAAGACTTAAACTCCACATTCGAACTTACAAATATTTCCGCGAGTTGCAAGTGATAGTCTTATTTTACCGAGTCAACGACTTTAAAACTTTGTAACACTGTGTGTGGACTTGAAAATTTTCCGTGATTCACGAGTGATAGAATCTAGCCTCATTTAAGACTGATTTAAACTTTAATGGTGATTTATTCGGACAGATGTTTCAAACTTACATTTCTTACGAGTGTTTATAACCCATGATTGATTAAACAATCCGAACAGTGATAAATTGTGAATAATATTCACCTTGCCAACTAATTGAAATACACTGACTGACAGAGCAAATGCAACACCAAGAAGGAGTGGTTCGAAAGGGATGAAAGTTGGGGAAAAAACAGAGACGGTACGGACGAATAATTGATGTTTATTTCAAACCGATATGCAGGTTACACAATGCGCACGGCATCGACTCAGTAGGATGTAGGACCACCGCGAGCGGCGATGCACGCAGAAACACGTCGAGGTACAGAGTCAATAAGAGTGCGGATGGTGTCCTGAGGAATGGTTCTCCATTCTCTGTCAACCATTTGCCACAGTTGGTCGTCCGTACGAGGCTGGGGCAGAGTTTGCAAACGGCGTTCAATGAGATCCCACACGTGTTCGACTGGTGAGAGATCCGGAGAGTACGCTGGCCACGGAAGCATCTGTACACCTCGTAGAGCCTGTTGGGAGATGCGAGCAGTGTGTGGGCGGGCATTATCCTGCTGAAACAGAGCATTGGGCAGCCCCTGAAGGTACGGGAGTGCCACCGGCCGCAGCACATGCTGCACGTAGCGGTGGGCATTTAACGTGCCTTGAATACGCACTAGAGGTGACGTGGAATCATACGCAATAGCGCCCCAAACCATGATGCCGCGTTGTCCAGCGGTAGGGCGCTCCACAGTTACTGCCGGATTTGACCTTTCTCCACGCCGACGCCACACTCGTCTGCGGTGACTATCACTGACAGAACAGAAGCGTGACTCATCGGAGAACACGACGTTCCGCCATTCCCTCATCCAAGTCGCTCTAGCCCGGCACCATGCCAGGCGTGCACGTCTATGCTGTGGAGTCAATGGTAGTCTTCTGAGCGGACGCCGGGAGTGCAGGCCTCCTTCAACCAATCGACGGGAAATTGTTCTGGTCGATATTGGAACAGCCAGGGTGTCTTGCACATACTGAAGAATGGCGGTTGACGTGGCGTGCGGGGCTGCCACCGCTTGGCGGCAGATGCGCCGATCCTCGCGTGCTGACGTCACTCGGGCTGCGCCTGGACCCCTCGCACGTGCCACATGTCCCTGCGCCAACCATCTTCGCCACAGGCGCTGCACCGTGGACACATCCCTATGGGTATCGGCTGCGATTTGACGAAGCGACCAACCTGCCCTTCTCAGCCCGATCACCATACCCCTCGTAAAGTCGTCTGTCTGCTGGAAATGCCTCCGTTGACGGCGGCCTGGCATTCTTAGCTATACACCAGTGGCGGCTCGTGGATATCAGCAGTGGGGGGCGCACCTTAGTTTCATAATTCCACAAAATATCTCAAGTTCTTCAAAACATGTTATCAAGATACACACTTCGAACACTATAAGGTGCAATGCATATGCAATTGTTTTTATTATTATTATTATTATTATTATTATTATTATTATTATTATTATTATTATTATTATTATTATTATTATTATATGCCTTTTCTGGCAGGACCTAGTGTTTACAGTGCACTATGTCTTCTGGTGTGGGCTAGAGCAATTTTGTTACTTTAACTGCCCTGTCTCTGTCTTATCCTTGGCTTTGACAATATGAAAGTGACTGAGGTATGAGCGATGCTAGTAAGTCCATTCCTTCTGCAGCCAGTCCCTGCTATGAATGGTGTGAAAATTTTGCTCATAGGGTCGGTTGGTGCGTGCATTTCAGTGGGCTTGGCAGACTGATATGTAACAGCAACTTCTGGCTCAGTGAGGAAAGCAACGGGAAACTACCTCACTCCTCATTTCCGTAGTATGCCTCTTCAGTGATGCCTAGGCCATCTATGACAGCTGATGGCAGAGCTGTTGAGGATCCAACCAGCATTAGTGCTGAAGACTGAACATACATACAGATTTATTATTATTATTATTATTATTATTATTATTATTATTACATTATATAATTATTATGAATAATAATAATAATAATAATAATAATAATAATAATAATAATAATAATAATATTTGCCTGTTCTTGTCCACCATCGAGTTATGTTTACGAATAGTTTCATTGTAGTGATCACTTACACAAGACACGACATTGACTTCACCAAGCATTTCAAAGTCCATGGTACTATTGATATCACCCCTGTGGTGATCCATTTATCTCCTTTCCTAGAACGGGAGAATAGCAGGCAAGGAAAGCAGTAAAAGGTTTCTGAGATAGCACTTTCACATATCCGCGAGTTCTTGTTATATACGTCAGGAGAACTAATTTGTCTTTGGAAAACCCTATTTTCATTTTTCTTAGTCTCTTTTTCAACAAGAAGTCTGGTGTCGGCCTAAAACACTCCTTCAGTTCGACTTTCTTCTCGATAGAAAGAGGAAGAAAACGTTAGTTCTTTAATATGTTCGACGGTAATCATACTGTACGAAGAGGAAACATAACACTACGCCTACATATAAATCACAACCTTTCTCCTAATTTCACCTCGTCACAGTCACCTCACGAGATCATTCATGAACACACAGCTAAACATCACGCTCTCCAGTGAGTATGGCCAACATGAGTCAAGTGCGAGGAGCCAGTAGTTACAGTCGTTACTCGTTTCGTTAGTTAATAATCCTAAAAATTACAAGACTATTTTAAATGTATACCGGCACATTTAACTCGGGTAAGTACCTCAGTAAAATAGTTCCTAGTTTTAGGAGAGAAATGGCATAAACTGACCCCTGTTAAATAGAAATCAGATCACCAATGTTTCGGGTAGGTTGGATGCAACGATGGGCCGCGGCAGAAACGCGCCGGAATCTCCGTAGAACAGCACCTCTCTACTGCGCCTCTGATTGGCTCCCTCAAGGCCAGTCAAGCGAGACTCGGGAGTATTTGGTCCGCTGTGAGAGAGCGCCCTCCTGCGTAGGGCCAGCAGCGCATCGCGCCGCAGCACAGTACAACTCGCGCCCTTGATAATAATAATCTTATAGTAAAATATATCCCTTGTTAATATTTAAGATTAAAATTCCCGAATTTAATGGAACCCCGTGGGGGGCGCGCGCCTTAGCGCCTCCCAAACGAGTCGCCACTGCTATACACGTGTCCTGTGGCACACGACAACACGTTCTACAATGACTGTCGGCTGAGAAATCACGGTACGAAGTGGGCCATTCGCCAACGCCGTGTACCATTTATCGTTCGCTACGTGCGCAGCACAGCGGCGCATTTCACATCATGAGCATACCTCAGTGACGTCAGTCTACCCTGCAATTGGCATAAAGTTCTGACCACTCCTTCTTGGTGTTGCATTTGCTCTGTCAGTCAGTGTATTTCGCAAATTTTGTGTGTCAGATTTAGAACTTTTCAGATTGTGACAAGTGATTAATTAATGAATTGATTTCAATCTATGACTGTGTCATCGCAATATCTCGTGCATTCAGAGTAGAGATTTGACTGTGATTAGTTCCAATCCGTGTACTACGCATTCAATTGAACTGTGAGTAAATGATAGACTGTGAACGCTTGTTTGAACTGTGCATTCGCTATAGACAATGAGCTGTGTGTTAATGACTGACTGTGTATATCTATTTAGGCCGTGCATTCATGGTAGGCATTGAACTGTGTTTAGAGATGAAACACGTAATTGAACAGTGCATTCATGGTAGACATCGAACTGTGCTAAGAAGTGAATTACGTATTCGAACTTTGCATTCATGGTAGACATAAGACTGTGTTTAAGGTGTATATTTAGCATGAAATTAATTGTTTATTCATGACTAAGCAATGAACTGTGCATTTAAACTATGGGTTTTCAATAGACAGTATTTTTATGTGTGTGATCAAACCACGGACTGTGGAAGAGTGAAATCCATTTCATCTAATTTCAAATTAATGAACCAAATCGGTTTACAAGTGAAACGTTTTCTTTTCAAGTGACTGAGTTAAAATTGCACGTGGCCCTAAACAAATATTTCGTGTGTGATAATTTCAAACTGTTTCAAGTATCACGTTTTCTTTAATCAATTTTATTGACATTTTATTACGTTACACTACGAGTGACTCTTTCGTTCAACACTCAAATCTGTTATTCAAGAAATTCTTTCCGTGTCCCAGGTGCTACTGTGTACAGTCATAAGTCATTCTCCGTGCAGCCAAATCTCAATGTTCACATTACTACGTTATCTCGATCTTCTGGTCGTCGTATGGATATTCCATAACTTCGAGAATTTCCATCGTGGGAGAAATCGTGGTTCCTTGGTGCCGAGAGGAGACTGATGGCAGTACGAGGAGAGCGTACATCACCAGCCTGGATGAGGGAAGGATCATTTCCTGCATATTTGCTGCATGAAGGTGATATAATTTTGAACTTTGTTAGTAAATTCAGAACTTTAAAAAAAACTTAAGAAATTTTTCAAAAATACCTCTTCCTCTGTAAGCACTTCAATCAGAATGGTACACGCCCTGCGTCTAACTCATGCTCGTCAAAGTACCATATTTACTGTTACAGTACCTTCAGGAAAGCCTCTCCATTCTCGAGCCCTGGGTAGAGAAATGGGGAATCAAAATCAATGTAAACAAGCGCCATGCCACCCTATTCACTAAACCTATGGGCCGGCTCGAGGGCGGTCTGCGCTTCTTTAGAGACGTCATCAGATGGTCTTCGAGTACGAAATATCTAGGTGTCACCCTGGACCTAGGACTGACCTTTCGGCAACATATACCACAAATTTCGGCCATGACCCACAACAGGGTTTCTAAATTACTTCCATTATTGAAAGCTGAAAACAGCCTATCCTCAGGAAACAAACTCGTACTGTACACATCACTTGTACCACCGCTACTGGAGTATGCCTGCCCTATTTGGGGCATTGCCGCCGATTGGCACCTGAATAGGGTGCAAGCCGTTCAGAACCGGGCACTTCGCCTTATCACGGGTGCCGATTGGTACGTGCGCAATGTCACATTGCAACCCTTAGGGATAGAAGGCGGAGGATGGCTGAAACATTTTACACGAAGCTACCCCTTGCGGGTAACCCTCTAATTACATCACTCGGCAACTACGAAACCGAAGACCTCAAATACAAGAGGCCCAAGGTATCCTGAATTGGACAGCGCACTGCACTAGATCACACACTGGTCAGCCATGACAACAAAACGCCATCTACAAACCCGCAACCAAAAACCATTCAGTCAGGGGACAAATTCAAGACAGGACATTCAAGACCGGTATCGGTCGACAAGCCATAAAGATCGGGTTCGTTGTCGTCGTCGTCGAGGGGACTGCTTTGAAAAAAGATCATGTAAACATTGAAATGGAGTAATAAACATCTGTGGGAAAAAACCAGTCTCAGTCTTTGTTGATCAGCCCTCGTAAAACTCACGAGTATCAAAATTGACAAGTTCCAAGAAGAGGACTCATTAGGTTTCTTTAACTGGACCAGTCTCAAAACTCACGAGCCGGGCCAGTTCTTTGAATGGATACATGCCCACTCTACCCACATGACGGTTGTAGATATTAAAAGAATTAATCGAAATTGTGCGAAAAGGTCCATTGTTAGCGCCAGCCGGAACTGCGTGCCCTCTTGTGGGCCTGTCATATATCTTCGCACAAGGTATGGTATTAAAATAATGAACATAATGATGGTTGAGTACATATAAAATCATCATTATTTGTTAAAACTTGTTTATTAATCAGCAAACTCTTTATCAGTAACAAGTTTACGCAACGTAAACAATACTGTACAGGGTGTCCCAATAAATTGTATACAATCTTTGACAGTTCATAACAACCATACTATTTTTTTTTTTAGTCGTGGCTGCTTGAAACAATGGCTGGATTTAGACTGAACTTTGAGGAAAGAAAACATTATAAAGTGCTACTGGAAGATTGAGAAGACAAGTGAAGTGCGAAGACGGTTTAGAATGGAGTTTCAACGCGATGCACCAACGAGATTCACAATTACTCGTTTGGGAGATAAGTTTGAGGAAGAAGGAGCTGTTAAGGATGTCAGTAAGAGGCTTAAGACCACGATCATACACCAGCGCCACAAGAGAAAGAGAAATCATGGCGCGATTTTAGCAATCGCCTAAAAAATTTGTTCCGCGAGCGGCTCGTGAGACAGGAATTCCAAAATCGAGCGTCCATCGCATTTTGAAGCCTGCCCAATGGAGAAGTGTTATTCCTGCATTAGTCCACGCTCTTAATGAAGATGATTAGACAGGAGAATTGAATTTTGTGAGTGGTACCAAGCAAAATCTTCAGAGGGCAATCATTTCCCATACAAGATTGTTTGAAGTGATGAGGCTACGTTCAAATTAAATGGTTCCATTAATCGTCACAATTGCACGTACTGGGCAGCTAATAATCCTCATGTGACAGTGGAACACCATGTGAACTTATCTGGAGTTACAGTGTGATGTGGTTTGTCAGCATTTGGTTTAATTGGACCTTTCTTTTTTGATGATACCATTAATGGTGCAAATTACATCAACTTGCTACAAAAAATACTCTATGCCACGCGTCCAAGAGATGTTTAGGAACGAAGAATGGTACTTCCAGATGGATGGAGAACCTCCCCACTATCATCGGGATGTAAGGGCCTATCTTGACGGCCACCTGCCAAACAGATGGGTAGGACGAAGAGGAAGTATCGAGTACTCTCCACGCTCACCGGATTTGACCCCCATGGACAATGTTTACACCAGAAAACCAGCTACAATCAATGAGTTGAGAGCAACCATTGTGCCGAAATACCAACTGAAATAATTAAGAACGTATTAGATTCAATCAGTCAGCGGTATTAGCCATGCTTAGACCACAATGCCCAAAAATTCGAACACTTTCGATAACTAGCTGGTTTCCACATTTGTTCACATTATTTTGATTTTTGTAACTTTTCTGTATTATAATCATTGTTAGTGTTACAGTCGTTTGAAGAGTCTATACATTTTATTGGGACACTCTGTACATATATACGCATGATTTAAGTGATTTGATAGAATCTGAGGACGTTCTTGTAGAACGAAACATGTGATTCTTTGTATAGTAGTGTGTATGTTTATAGTATTACAATTTATATTGAAATTTTGTGTGTTTGACAGACTGAAAGTGTTTATGTCTCACTCATTAGAATGTTAATGTAACTATTAGTTAGTAGTGGTGACCGTGTCGTCCACCACAAGAACCTGCGATGAGCGAGTACTGGGGTCCAAAGTTCCGAGGCTCTCCATTGTACTTTATTTCCAGAAGTAAATTACGAGTAAGAGTTACACTTTGTGAAGTGTAACGTTTACGAGTAAAAATTACTAAAACAAGTAATCGTTACAAGTAATTCAGTTACTTGTACTACTCACTTGCTTCCCATCTCTGGTTATAATGAGTGATTTCGACAGACTGAAGTTACATGCAGGTTTTTGATGTCCAGGTACCCTTAACACTTTCTCATAAGAAATTATGGCAGGTGCAGCAGGAGATTTAAAAAAATATAATGTTCATGTAGGGGTTTAGTGGTTATACTTCTTCTGGTAGATAGAAACACTCCTTTTCATTTATGAGAAATGAATTTAGCGGATTTTTGTTTCGTGCTTGTTATTTTTCCATAACATTTTGCTGGCCAGGCAAGCGATAAGTGGGAAGTAGAGTATTCGACACATAAGGCTGTGCACTAAAAAGCAAATTTTCCGCCCTGTTCTTCTTTTTAAATGGCACATAACTGCTGCCAACATGACTAGTTCATATCATGAGACGTGAACATGAATAATGGAGGTTCCCTTACCCAAGTAGATGGTCAATCAGGATATTCATAATTAAGTCGGTTTTCAAGGTTAAAGAGAAATTAAGGAAATAAACATTCTCTGCCACCCTCACTCAATTTAATGTTATTTATTTCTGCCTTTATTTTGATATACGCTTTACTATAACCATATTTATTTGTTACCAGAGTGGGCGCGCGTTGCACTTTGTGCCACATACATTTCTTCCAGGAATTTTAATGACGGGAAATGCAGTCAGAAAGTGTTTTATTACCTCCAGTGGATACACAAACTCATGGAAATGATTTACAAATAATTAACGTAAGTTATGACACAATTTCAGTCTGCGTCTTTGAAACACCTCGCTCGGCTTGTGTTAGAAACAATGCACGAGCTGATTGGAGGAAATAACCACAGTTATATCCACAAATTGATTACAACAATAACCTTTAGTAGTAAACACTTTTAATACATTCACACAGAGTTATAAAAGCTAAACAAGATGAAAGAACGGCGAATCAAATACCGGTATTACCTACATGGACAGGCGCGCGCGCGAACAAAGTGCAACACACCATGTAGGCCTACCTAACGAGATGAACACTTTAGTAACAATACCTAGCACGGCAAATTTAAAGTAATTATGTTCATTTGGTGGACGATCACTTCGGCTATACATACTATAGCGGAAACAATTTACCGCAAATTATAACAATGAAAATGGTGATGCTTTTGCACCATATATTCTCTAACATCGCGATAATAAGAACTTCGTAGTATATTTATCTCGTATCATTTTGTGTGATGAATAATATGTGAGTTGAAAGTTCGATTTCTGTAGGCGGACTTCATTTGTATTGTGTATCAACGCGATGATATTAAAAACATTTCTCCCATGTTTTAAAAACCTCACGTGTCGTGCAATCAGCTGTTGTTGCGGCGGCAACTTCGCTTCGTGCGCCATTGCAGTGTGACCAACATTGTGCTCAGCTGTCATGTTCAACCTTACGCCGGCCCACCTATAGCAATGCCCGCCGGTCGGAGGGTTAAGGAAGTTATGCAATAGACCACGGCGGACTGGATCCCTCTCTGCGCTCCTTACACCGGCCTTGACAATCGCTTGTGAAGCCCAGCAGAAAGCTGTAATTGGAAAGTTTCACCATAATGCCGCTGGAGCGCTGGTATCCTAAGTCATTGACAGGAAGCTGCATACCGCAATTTACCGCATTTCCAGTTTTACAAAGGGCACTAGGAAAGTTTTGCAATGTGAGTGAACGCTTTAGACTTTTTCAAATTACTTTCCACCACACTCAATACACTTCTCCATATGTCGAAACCAGTCACTGAACCAACTCTGCCACTTTTCTTCGGTTACATTTTCACACTCTTGATCCCATGTTGCCAGAAGCTCCTCGTTGGATGAAATCCGCCCCCTTTCAACTTCATCTTCACTTCTGGGAAGAGTGCGAAGTCACATGGGGCAAGATCAGGACTGTATGGAGGGTGATGAAGAACAGGCAATCCTGATCTGGCAAGAAAATCCATTGTTACATTAGCACGATGTGCTGGAGCATTGTCGTGATGCAAGAGCCAAGTGTTGAGCCGTGACCTTGGACGGAGTTGCTTGAGAGCCTGGATGACCTGAGGCAGACAAGTCTCACTGTACCACTTCGCAGTAACTGTCCTGTGTGTTTCTAGCACAACCCGAGCCAGGATGCCCCGTTTAGTGAAGAATACTGCAATCATCCTTTTCTTCACTGACCTTGACTTTCGCACAGCCACAGGAGTACCCTCATATTCAAACAGCCACACCTTGTTCCGGGATTTTGTTGGGACATCGTAATAATAAAGCCAAGTTTCGTCACCAGTAACGATGCTATTGACGTTACGTGAAGTCCCATTTTCAAACTGTTTTAGCATTTTTCGACACCATTTCACTCGATGTGCCCTTTGTTCCTCTGAAAGTGAATGGGGCACCCAAAGGGAACAAACATTCCTAACATGGAGATGGTCGTGCAGAATTGAATGAGTAGCTGGTGCAGGGATGTGGAGGGTCTCTTCTATCTGCCGATATGTCAACCGCCTCTCTTGCTGCAACATTTTCCTCACAGCTTCAATGTTTTCCTCAGTCACTGATTCACACGGTCGCCCAAAACGAGGATCATCTTCAACCCCAAACTTTCCCCTCTGAAACTCTTTGTACCAGCTGAAAATTATTGTCCGATGTGGACAGTCTTTCCCCAGCACAGGAGTCTTCCTCCAGGCACTGGTCAACAGTTAATCCACGAACAAAATTGTAGCGGATAATTACGCGATATCCACCTTTAGACCACACTGATATCTTAACTTGCTTTCAGTCCCACTGCTTGGTAACAACTGGTGTGAAGGTCGCGCCTTGTTGTCTTCTAGACCGGTTTTCACCCGTCTTTTCATCCCTCACCATAACAGGAGTGTCCAGCCAACCGTTTTTGCGTATTGCAAAACTTTCCTAGTGCCCTTTCTATTCATATTGTTTTGCTATCGTAAATGTTGGAATGTGATTGCAATGAGGTGTTTGTTGGCTTGATATTGAGAGCTGATAGTTATGCGCTAATCAGTTTATTTTTTATTGTGTTGTTGTATACAAGGAACTTAGTATACAGTAACACAACATAAAGTTTATTGCTTCAATAGTTTTATACAGTATTTACAAGAAATATAACTAAATTTTTCTTGAAGCTCGATTAATGACACGCAGTTAATGCTGATATTAAAAGGTAGACTGAAGGTCTGTGGCGTATATACATTTATACAAAATGAGAGTCCTATATACACATTCGATCCTATCTTGATGAGATAGTCTGTTCCAATGAGAATGTCCTTGGATAGTCGAAAACTATTTGCTGACTAATAACACGTGTAACTCGTAGCAAGAGTTCGTATTAACAGGAAGCTAGTATTAGGCTTAGACTTGCAAGGAAATTGCATTAATATTCTTAATTAGCAGAATGGTAAGATTGACGTCTGAGCACTGGGAGGACTTGAGGGAGTAGCAGAATGCTTGACTCGGGGCTCGACGTGGCTACGGGAATCAGGGAAAGTGAGGCAATGTCCAGAGGTGAGACCTCACGGTCAGAAATCAGTATACCTGTTCAAACACATTTTAAAGAGGATGCCTCCGTGTCTGACTTGCGGTGTGGTCTGGTCGTTGGACACTGGGGTAGTCCTGGAGAGGCGAGGAACGTTACTCCTTATATAGCCCTGGCTGACGACACAGACGAGCATGCCAGGCGCAGTGCAGTCACCTCATAGTCTCTGGAAACATCGGTAATGCGGCGGGCTGCGGAGCTTGTAGGCGCGGAGTTTCGGGTGCGGAGGACACACACAAAATGTGTAGTGTGGTGATTTGATTTTTAAAATTGTGTTTACAACTCTTGGAATATGTGTTATTATTGTGCGCCGTTTTGTACTTCGAACAGAAATTTTCTGCAAACAAGAACAAATATAATGAGGGGCTCAAAGTGATTTCTCGCCGTAACTTCGTCCTAAACAAGCATTTTAATTAATGCGCTAATTCGTTTTATTTATTGTATAGTGATTTGCTTTTCTTTAACTGTGTTTGGAAATATTCGAATATGTATTGCTGTATGCCTGTTTGTACTTCGAACAGGAAAAATAGAGCAAAGGAACACTATCATTTAACGAATTCTCTGTAGACCAGGACAAAACTACGGGATGGCTCAAAGCAGTCAGCACTTTCATCTTAGTTTTCCGTTTCTATTTCGGGTATTTATCTTCTTTCTTTCTTTATTTCTTAATCTGTGTTTACCTCTACAGAGTTGGTTTTTCCCTCGGAATCAGCGGGGGATCCCACCTCAACCACCTCGAGGGCAGTGTCCTGGAGAATTCGGGTCGGGTGATACAACTGGGAAGAATGACCAGTACCTCGCCCAGGTGGCCGCAACTGCTATGCTGAACAGGGGCCTTGTGTTGGGGATGGGAGGATTGGAAGGGACAGATAAGGAAGAGGGAAGGAAGCGGCCGTGGCCTTAAGGATGATGGCAAGCACAAATTGGTGGTCATACAAATTTTAGTGAAAAATGGAAGGGTATTTATAGACTCTTTAAGGCAGAAACAGGTTCCAAGAAGGACATTCCAGGAATCATTAATGAACAAGGGGAGTGCGTATGCGAGAATCTTCAAAAGGCAGAAGTATTCAGTCAGCAGTATGAAAAGATTGTTGGTTACAAGGATAATGTCTAGATAGGGGCGGTGAGCAATACTAATGAAGTATTAAAATTTACCTATGATAACAATGCCATTTACAGTAAGATACAAAAGTTGGAAACTTGGAAACTAGGAAAGCAGCTGGAATTGATAAGATTTCTGGGGATATACTGAAGGCAATAGGTTGGGATATAGTACCATATGTGAAATACTTATTTGATTATTGTTTGGTTGAAGGAGCTATACCAAATGAATGGAGAGTTGTTATAGTAGCCGCTGTGTATAAAGGAAAGGGTGATAGACATAAAGCTGAAAATTACAGGCCAGTCAGTTTGACATGCATTGCATGTAAGCTTTGGGAACGCATTCTTTCTGATTATATTAGACATGTTTGCAAAATTAATAACTGGTTTGACAGAAGGCAGTTTGGGTTTAGGAAAGGTTATTCCACTGAAGCTTAACTTGTAGGATTTCAGCAAGATATAGCAGATATCCTGGATTCAGGACGCCAAATCGACTGCAATGCGATTGACCTATCTAAAGCATTTGATAGGGTAGATCATGGAGGACTAGTGGCAAAAATGAGTGCTACGGGACTAGAAAAAAGAGTGACTGAATGGGTGGCTATATTTCTAGAAAATAGAACTCAGAGAATTACAGTAGGCGAAGCTTTATCTGACCCTGTAACAATTAAGAGGGGAATTCCTCAAGGCAGTATTATTGACCTGTATGTGTAAAGAAGTGGAATCAGAGATAAGGCTGTTTGCAGATGATGTTATTCTGTACAGAGTAATAAATAAGTTACAAGACTGTGAGCGGCTGCAGGGTGAACTCGATAGTGTTGTGAGATGGACGATGGGCAATAGTATGGTGATAAACGGGGTTAAAGGTCAGGTTGTGAGTTTCACAAATAGGAAAAGTCCTCTCAGTTTTAATTACTGCGTTGATGGGGTGAAAGTTACTTTTGGGGATCATTGTAAGTACCTAAGTGTAAATATAAGAAAATACCTTCATTGGGGTATCACATAAGTATGATTATTAATAAAGGGTACAGATCTCTGCACATGGTTGTGAGGGTATTTAGGGGTTGTAGTAAGGATGTAAAGGAGAGGGCGTATAAGTCTCTGGTAAGACCCCAACTAGAGTATGGTCCCAGTGTATGGGACCCTCACCAGGATTACTTGATTCAAGAACTGAAAAAAATCCAAGGAGAAGCAGCTCGATTTGTTCTGGGTGATTTCCGACAAAAGAGTAGCGTTGCAAAAAAGTTGCAATGTTTGGGCTGGGAAGAATTGGGAGAAAGCAGACGAGCTGCTCGATTAAGTGGTATATTCCTAGCTGTCCGTGGAGAGATGGCGTGGGAGGACATCAGTAGATGAATAAGTTTGAGTGGCGTTTATAAAAGTAGGAAAGATCACAATATGAAGATAAAGTTGGAATTCAAGAGGACAAACTGGGGCATATATTCATTTATAGGAAGGGAAGTTAGTGAGTGGAATAACTTACCAAGGGAGACGTTCAATAAATTTCCAATTTCTTTGCGATCATTTAAGAAAAGGCTGGGAAAACAACAGATGGGGAATCTGCCACCTGGGCGACTGCCCTAAATGCAGATCAGTAGTGATTGATTGTTAGGTACCATCCCTGCATTTGCCTGGAGGAGAAGTGGGAAACCACGGAAAGCCACTTAGAGGATGATTGAGGTGGTAATCTATCCCCCTAAATGTTCTTTCATTGAATAATCCTTTAGGCGGAGTCATATTTGCTACACGCCAGTAACACAACACATTTTTATCGAAGATAATCTGAGTTTTAACGTTTAAACACTGTCGGGTAGGAACCATTATTGTTATGACGGTAAGGCCAACGTGTGAAATGTTACCTGTGCAATGAACAGTTTGCAATGTACTTACTCAAAATACCAGTGGCGTATGCTGGTATCAAGACGTTGGCTACCACTAGACTTATGTTACCCCTTTTCGATAGTTGGTTTAACAAACGCCAAGCCTTAAGCGTTTTAGCTGTAGCCAATAGCCAACGGAGAAGCCTGTTGTGTTGTCAAGGCTGCTTCACAAGCTACTGCCCTGGCCTCTGCCACCGCCAATACTCAACACATGATCAATCGTGTTGGTAGCCTAAGGTTTAGCAAATTGCAGTCCAGCTTTGAGGCTAAATGGATAGAATGTTTGCCTTTGGTCCGACGGCCCCGGATCAATTTTCAGAATCAACCCCTCATACTCTTAATTTCCCTGGCTTGGGGACTGGGTGTTTATGACGTCTTTTCCATTCATTTTATCCCTATTAGTTCACCAGCAAGCCTATACAGATGCCATGCACCATTATTATTATTATTATTATTATTATTATTATTATTATTATTATTATTATTATCAGTTCGACTCGTTGGCTGAATGGTCAGCGTACTGACCTTCGGTCCAGAGGGTCCCGGGTTCGATTCCCGGCCGGGTCGGGGATTTTAATCACTTCTGATTAATTCTTCTGGCTCGGGAACTGGGTGTATATGTCCGTCCCAACACTCTCCTCATCATATTCAGACAACACACTACACTACCAACCACCACAGAAACACGCAATAGTGCTTACATCCCTCCATAGAGGGTTGGCGTCAGGAAGGGCATCCGGCCGTAAAAACAGAGCCAAATCCACATGTGCGACGCAGTTCGCACCCGCGACCCCACAGGTGTGGGAAAAGCGGCAGGAAAAGAAGAAGAAGAAGATTATTATTATTATTATCAATTTAGGAAGGCTCGGCTTGTGCCGGTAACATAATGGGCTGACTCGGCCAAAGCAAGGAGTCACCCTCTTGATTATGAAACTACAGGTACATATATGTACAAATATTTACAACAGAAATAATTACAGCATATACATTTATACAATAAATACAAACAACTTCAGACTTCTTATGTCCCCGTTTTGGGAATCTGTTCTTCAGTAATACTGGAACTGCGGCCTGGAACTTCATGCTGTTTGGCGTGAGTCAGAGGAAAAGTCGTTCCTAGGAACTTTCTCACAATGTGGCAAGTGCTCAGGAGGGTGGCTTTCTGTAATTCTACGTATGTGTGATGATGCAGGTTTAATGCGGCCAGAGAGCTGTGCAAGCATTTAGGAATAACACCGGTACATGATATTACTATTGGAACTGTGGTGACTGACTCTAGTTTCCACAGGCGTTGTATTTCTATTGCCAGTTCTGTGTATTTTGATATCTTTGTGGCTATTGTTGTTTACAGATTGGAGGTATTTGGACAAGCAATTTCTATAAGGGATGCGGACCTTTTCGATTTATCGATTAGAATAATATCTGGCCTATTGTTGCTGAGCGTGACATCGGTTATGACTTCTCGGTCCCATAGTAGTTTATATGAAGAGTTTTCGAGAATGGGTGGAGGTGTATATTTCCAATATGCAGTTGAGAACTGAAGAAATCCACATTTTACAGAAAGTTTCAGGTGAATGATTTTTGCTACCTGATCATGTCGGTGCTTATAATCGGTGTTGGCCAAGTGTGAGCAACCAGAGATGACGTGCTGTATGCTCTCTGTAGTTCTGGAACAGCGGCGTCAGTTGTCTGAGACAACTGTTGGATCCTTCATGATAAATCTACGGTAGTTCCGTGTAGCAATTACTTGATCTTGGATGGCCAGAATTATTATTATTATTATTATTATTATTATTATTATTATTATTATTATTATTATTATTATTATTATTATTATTATTATTAACATCATCAATGGTTCATGGTGTGGGTTACTGTAGTCACGTCCTAGTTCGTGAACCATGGGCAACGGCTGAGTAGCCAAGTAAGTGGTCCTGAGATTCGGGATACCAGTTGCTATGGAATGGGAGTTGGCATCTCGGACATATTCTGAGTTATGGCCCTCCTTGTGCTCAGACGGCTAGGACTATACAATCCACCGGTGGTCCATAACCCGTTAGAGGAGAGATCCTCACTTGGACTATGTGCAACTAGGGTAGCATCCTGCTTCACGAATTTACCGAGCTCAGAACATTTTAAGCAAGCCTCGGACCTATGGGAGTAACGGAGTCCCACTCCCATCCGACAGGCGAGGGACTCCTTGGAAACAACTTGGCGAACGAAATGGAATTCGATGGGGAGCTATAAATATTAACGGGGCTTATGGAAGAAAGAAAGTAGAACTGGCTGAGTCAGCAAAGAGGATGCATCTGGATGTGCTAGGAGTAAGTGATATTCGGGTAAGGGGAGATAACGAAGAAGATATAGGAGATTATAAAGTGTACTTGACGGGTGTTAGAAAGGGAAGGGCAGAGTATTGGGTAGGGCTGTTTATCAGGAATACCATTGCACGCAACATAGCTAGGCACGTAAATGAGCGAATGATGTGGGTAGATTTGACAGTTGGAGGAATTAGGACGAGAAATGTCTCAGTGTATTCACCATGTGAGGGTGCAGATGAGGATGAAGTTAAGTTTTATGAAGCATTGAGTGACGTCGTGGTCAGGGTCAACAGCAAGGATAGAATAGTTGCTAATGGGCGATTTCAATGCGAGAGTTGGGAATAGAAATGAAGGATACGAAAGGGTGATTGGTAAATGTGGGGAAGTAATGGAAGCTAATGGGAATGGGAAGCGTTTGCCGGACTTCTGTGCTAGTATGGGTTTAGCTGTTACGAATACATTCTTCAAGCATAAGGCTATTCACCGCTACACATGGGAGGCTAGGGGTACCAGATCCATAATAGACTATATCTTAACCAACTCCGAATTCAGGAAATCTGTTAGAAATGTACGAGTTTTCCGGGGATTTTTCGATGATACAGACCACTATCTGATCTGTAGTGAACTAGGTATCTCTAGGCCTAGGGTAGAGAAAGTGAAATCTGTCTGCAAACGAGTAAGGGTACAAAAACTCCAGGACGAGGAAATTAGACAGAAGTACATGGATATGATTAGTGAGAAGTTTCGAACAGTAGACAGTAAGCAGGTTCAGGGTATAGAAAGTGAATGGGTGGCATACAGAGATGCTGTAGTAGAAACAGCAAGGGAATGCCTAGGAACAACTGTGTGTAAAGATGGGAAAAGGCGAACATCTTGGTGGAATGATGAAGTGAGAGCAGCTTGTAAACGTAAAAAGAAGGTTTATCAGAAATGGCTCCAAACAAGGGCCGAGGCAGACAGAGATTTGTACTTAGATGAAAGAAACAGAGCGAAACAACTAGTTGTTGAATCCAAAAAGAAGTTGTGGGAAGATTTTGGTAATAACCTGGAAAGGCTAGGTCAAGCAGCAGGGAAACGTTTTTTGACAGTAATAAAGAAGCTTAGTAAGGGAGGTAAAAAGGAAATGAACAGTGTTTTGCGTAATTTAGGTGAACTCATAATAGATCCTAGGGAATCACTGGAGAAGTGGAGGGAATATTTTGAACATCTTCTCAATATAAAAGGAAATCATCCTGGTGGTGTTGCGAACGGCCAAGCTCATGGGGAGGAGGAAAATGATGTTGGTGAAATTACGCTTTTGGAAGTGGAAAGGATGGTAAATAAACTCCATTGTCATAAATCAGCAGGAATAGATGAAATTAGACCTGAAATGCTGAAGTATAGTGGGAGGGCAAGGATGAAATGGCTTCATAGAGTAGTAAAATTAGCATGGAGTGTTGGTAAGGTACCTTCAGATTGGACAAAAGCAGTGATTGCACCTATCTACAAGCAAGGGAACAGGAAGGATTGCAACAACTATCGAGGTATCTCATTGATTAGTATACCAGGCAAAGTATTCACTGGCATCTTCGAAGGGAGGATGCGATCAGTCGTTGAGAGGAAGTTGGATGAAAACCAGTGTGGTTTCAGACCAGTCAGGATCAGATTTTCAGTATGCGCCAGGTGATTGAAAAATGCTACGAGAGGAATAGGCAGTTGTGTTTATGTTTCGTTGATCTAGAGAAAGCATATGACAGGGTACCGAGGGAAAAGATGTTCGCTATACTGGAGGACTATGGAATTAAACGTAGATTATTAAAATCAATCAAATGCATTTATGTTGACAACTGGGCTTCAGTGAGAATTGATGGTAGAATGAGTTCTTGGTTCAGGGTACTTACAGGAGTTAGACAAGGCTGTAATCTTTCACCTTTGCTGTTTGTAGTTTACATGGATCATCTGCTGAAAGGTATAAAATGGCAGGGAGGGATTCAGTTGGGTGGAAATGTAGTAAGCAGTCTGGACTATGCTGACGACTTGGTCTTAATGGCAGATTGTGCCGAAAATCTTGAACTTGAAAATAGGTGCAATGAGTATAGTATGAAAATTAGCCTCTCGAAGACTAAATTGATGTCAGTAGGTAAGAAATTCAACAGAATTGAATGTCAAATTGGTTATACAAAGCTAGAACAGGTCGATAATTTCAAGTATTTAGGTTGTATGTTCCCAGGATGGTAATATAGTAAGTGAGATTGAATCAGTGTCGTAAAGCTAATGCAGTGAGCTCGCAGTTGCGATCAACAGTATTCTGTAAGAATGAAGTCAGCTCCCAGACGAAACTATCTTTACATCGGTTTGTTTTCAGACCAACTTTGCTTTACGGAGCGAAAACTGGGTGGACTCAGGATATCTTATTCATAAGTTAGAAGTAACAGACATGGAAGTAGCAAGAACGATTGCTGGTACAAACAGGTGGGACCAATGGCAGGAGGGTACTCGGAATGAGGAGGTAAAGGCGAATTTAGGAATGAACTCGATGGATGAAGCTGTACGCATAAACCGGCTTCGGTGGTGGGGTCATGTGAGGCGAATAGAGGAGGTTAGGTTACCTAGGAGAATAATGGACTCTGTTATGGAGGGTAAGATGTGTAGAGGTAGACCAAGACGACGATGGTTAGACTCAGTTTCTAACGATTTAAAGATAAGAGGTATAGAACTAAATGAGGCCAAAACACTAGTTGCAAATCGAGGATTGTGGCGACGTTTAGTAAATCCAGAGAGGCTTGCAGACTGAACGCTGAAAGGCATAACAGTCTATAATGATAATGTATGTTAACATCATCATAATCGTTAAATAAAATGTTGAATATTTTACAGCGGTCGTACCCATCGTTCATTGGTTAATTATCTTCCTCGGAAGAGCAGTGGTGGTGTCCGACCCATTATTACGGGTTCGATTCCAACCAACAAAAGAGAACACTAAACCTGAAAGGTTGCAATTCATTTTAGCAGATCTACCTATAAAAATAAAACTATATTACTCCTATAACAGCAGGCCTGCAGTGTCTTCCTACAAGGATGTAGAAGTAAACAGGAGTGAAATACCAGCACTCCGTTATTTATATAATTAAGTCAGAAGGATTAGGTGAGGAAGTGTATACGATGAGTAACGCATGGTTGATAGATCTGATGGACCGAAGCCTAGCACAGCTATCCTCCGCCGGTCCCCGCGGCTGTAAGCATATAGCAGCAACCCGCGTGAGGCGTGTTGCGGGGAGCGGGATGAGAATCTGGGCTGCAATATCAGTCTCCGAAGCCTTGTTCTCAGAAATACGTCCGAAGTCTTTTCTCAATTGCTTTCAAGTTTGCAAATGAAACAATGTGTCAGATGCTTACAATATAATGTGCTTTAAATTTCCATTGCTCGCATTTGAAGTTTGCTCTTCCCTGATAGCCTTGGTAGCCCTCAGTATACGCCACTGCAAAATACTTTTCTCTCACTCAATTTTTTTAATTTTTCTTTTTTTCTATTTGTTTTACGTCGCGCCGACACAGATAGGTCTTATGGCGACGGTGGGATGGGAATGGGAAGGAGTGGGAAGGAATCAGCTGTGGCCTCAATTAAGGCACAGCCTGGTGTGAAAATGGGAAACCACGCAAAACCATCTTCAGGGCTGCCGACAGTGGGGTTCGAACCCACTATCTACCGGATGCAAGCTCACAGCTGCGTGCCCCCAACCGCACGGCCAACTCGCGCGGTATTTAAAATTTTACTGCAAGGTATGAATGAAATGTAATCTGAAGCTATATATATTGAAATTAAAATTTAAACATGTTTGAGTCAAAATATTTATGTTATCCATACACCGAATATAGAAAAAATAAGACTTTTATGTTTTGTCCAGCCCCCTTCCTGACAGCAGCACTTGAAGAATTTTAAAACTCTAATTCAGCAATGACTCTTAATCTGAAGATTAACATCAGAAGACAAAAGTATTGTGGTAAGTTCCGCTATGTATCTAAATGCTATGATATTAAAAGTGATTACTAATATTCCTCACAGTTAAGGAACGTCGATTGGACTACTCCATCTCACCGCAATTTCATTTCACGACGTTATTTTGGCAAATATTAACGAAAGTAACCTGTAGGATTAATCATTTTAACAGTATTAGTCAATGTAACATACTCCTTCTTTCCCTAAATTAAGATAAATCTGCAATCGGAGTCAATATCAGAACGTCAGCTGGCATACTCCATCTCTCCGCAGTTTCATTTCACGACATTATTTTGGCAAATATCAACGAAAGTAACCTGTAGGATTAATCATCTTAACAGAATTAACCTATTTAACATTCTCTATAACTCAAAATTACGATAAATGTGCAATAAGTCAATATCTTTTCAGTAGAGGAGTATGTATTTCTACCGCAAAAACTTGGGTCGCCAGCGCTGCGTGTCGAGCTATGAAACTACTCCGATTACAGTGCGTGGACTCGATTGTCAAGGCCGGTAAGGAGATAGCTAGAGCGACGCATCAAGTCGGCCGTGAGCAGACATACAGTACTGACTAGAGGTGGGGACGGAGCGAGTAATACCGATGAGTAATCCGGTTGTAGCGGTAGAGCGCACCACCGATCCCCTCCGCTTACAACTGCGAGTACTCGCGGAGGACCTGACCACAGTGTAGCGCACAACACACGTACGAAAGTACCTGTATTCAATCTGTGTTGTTTCGAATGTACGTATATATTTCCTACGCTTGTTATGTTTTGTAGATAATGTAAAGTCTGTTAGATTATATTTGTGGTGTTAGTGTGATATTTAAACATATTCGTAGATAGTAGTTATATTTTTAGAACATTTAAAGGAATTTAAAGAAATTTTTACAGAACGTTGTTCCACAATGGCCACGAAAACCGTCGGATGCCTGGCAGTTTTTTGACATCACTGACAATAGGAAACACGCAAAATGCAAATTTTGTGGCCGCACATACGCGACGGGTGGTGGCACATCATATAATATAATATAATATAATATAATATAATATAATATAATATAATATAATATAATATAATATAATATAATATAATATAATATAATATAATATAATATAATATAATATAATATAATATAATATAATATAATAACTGTATTTATAGAAGCATTCTACTGATAGCTGTTTGGCATTGGGACGTGTAGTAGTATGTTGTCAGATATGTTTTGTAATCACATTTGCAAAGAAGGACATTCCAGTCAACGTTCATTTACGTAATTACTTTTGTCATCCTGTAGATGAAATTATGTCAGTGTTTTTCATTATATTCTGATAAGATTCTTTATATTCAGGTTATTCTTCTCATTAACAGTGTACCGTATCACATGAACTTACGAAATAATTGTTAATACATTACTTTTCTGTTAACTTCCAATCCCCTTGTATACAAACCCTTTCGGTAGGTATGCGCCATACTTTGTTTCACTATTCGAATGAGTTAACTATACGAGTAACTAACATTTATTCCACATACTACTACCTCCTACTCCCTAGCAGTTACGTATATAACAATTATAGTGAATATATATGCAGTTATTTACAGTTGTTACGTTGTGAGAGAAGGGTATTAATAGAGGGATGCAATACCTTCGCAGTGCCATACCTATAACGTGTTTAAACGTCCCACGTCAGGACATTCACTCGGTAGTTCACTCGGTACTACCGGGTGATGACGTCACAACTGCTCCGCTCCGCTCCGTCCCCAGCTCTATAGTAATAGCCACGTAACGAAATACCCCAGAAAGTAAATATCGCCGCCCGATGCTCTTCTTTTCTCTATTTTGTAATGGCTGATCACTGCTGCCAACCTGCCTGGTTACATATTAAAATCACCAGACATAACCAAACAAACTAACCTCAATGTAAACACCGATAATAAATGTTTCCCTACCCTAGTAAATGATAAAAGTTAAGATGAAATAAATCAAGATATTCATAATTAAGTCGGTTTCCACGCTCAATGAGAAATTTAGGAAATAAACACCCTTTCTCACTCAAATTAATGTTACATATATCTGTCTTTATTTTGATATGCAGTAGGCGTACTATAACCATATTCTTGAAAATAGGGGCGTGTTAAACGATGCAATTTGTTTAATAAGTCTTTGCAGTGTGATTTTCGAAAGTCCAATGACTTCCCTTTCTTTTGCGCGAACATTTCCTTCTCTCTTCAATACCGGTAACCCGTAGCCTAAGGAGAGAGATTGGGCATATTTTCAGCCTGCAGGCTGGTTATATCTTCACGGTTATCAGGAAACATATAGGAATACTAATGTGCCAAGCTACGTGAACGGAAATTAGGTCAGCTTCAAGCTCACTGCAGAATTGAATATTAGTTCTACTATCTACTTCTATCGTTTTCACATACACCGA
The DNA here is from genome assembly GCF_040414725.1 of Anabrus simplex. Classification (NCBI taxonomy): domain Eukaryota; kingdom Metazoa; phylum Arthropoda; class Insecta; order Orthoptera; family Tettigoniidae; genus Anabrus; species Anabrus simplex. The sequence goes on along the minus strand of NC_090265.1, from coordinate 27,140,696 downwards.
GGTGCCAGTATTTCGTCCCGCAAGAGTTCTTTATGTACCAGTAGATCTAGACATGAGGCTGGAGTATTTGAGCACTTTCAAATACCGCCGAACTCGAATCCGCCAACATGAGCTAGTCATACATTCTCTCCTTCACTCGCTTAAAATAATGTTAAACATTTCCTGCCTTTATTCTGATTCTGATGTATGCATTACTATAACTGCATTCTTAAAGAAAGGGGGGAGGGAATATAGATTGAATAATTCATTGCGGTTTCTGCAAGTTCAAGGACTTACCACATAAGACATATGTCCTTCCTTTTAATAATAATGCTAACAGCTTTACATCCCACTAAGAACTTTTACGGTTTTCGGCATTTGGCATTTTAAACATATTTTCAGCTTACAAGTTGGTGTATCTCAAGCTTACAACATTACCAGATTTTTACATATATATTGGCTTAAATCACATGAAGACAGGTTGTGATGCAAGAATTGGATAGGAAAGAGGGCTAGGATTTAAGATGTAAATAAGCGTACAGACACAGCACTAGCCTGAAATGAAAATGACGGGCAAAAAAAAACTTCAGACCTGCCAACTGTGGGGTTCGAATACATCACCATCTCCTGAAACCAAGCTAACAGCAATGTGATCAAACTGCACAGCCAGTTCACTCAGTTTCCTATGACGCGTAATAGGCCTACCACATGGGCGACCCACTTACCTGTATATGGATCTTCAATTCTTCAATTATACATGTATGCAAAAACATTATGCACCTTAGTAAGAGGTACTTCCCTAGTTGGTTCTCTGATTGGTGCACGTATAACAAATATGTTTGGGAAGAAATACTTTTATTTTATATTTATTTATATCATAAAGAAGTCATGTTGTCATAGCAAAACGAATATGCAACGAAGAAATGAATCCGAAGAGATAAGCATTATTTACTGCATTAAATATTAGTTTATTTACATGTTAAGCGATATGTAGTAGTAATAACAATAACAACAACAAACGTGTGCAATAAGGAAAAAGGAAATAAATACAAGTAAATATAAATATAATTTACAACATTTAGAGCCATTCCATGGTCACTGAATTACAAAGCAGGGGTATGAATAAACAAACATAATAAACATGAATACTAATATTTAAAAAGCAAAAAGCAAAGTCATCTCCGTACAAACCATGAAAGCCATTGGAAAGGGGGAAGGTGAAGGCTTCCACTATCCATGACGTTGGCACTTGGTGGGGTGGGGTGGAGTGGTTAGCTCAACGCATGACCGCCTTTGCCCCCAATAGTTAACTGGTACTCATTTATCATACGCAAAACATTCCTTCCAAATTACGTTAAACCTCTGTCACTCATTATTATTATTATTATTATTAATAAATTGCAAATGGGAAATACCCCGGTGGCAACGGTCACTTACAGTAATGTGATAATAAAGTTAACATAATTACCCAACTACAACAAAGAAACAAACAAACAAACAAACAACAAGAGTACAAGAAGCAGATATATGGAAGGAAAATATAACAAGAATTACTGCTAGTTTAATATTCTAAATCGAGCAACATCATATACAAATTCACACACAACTTAAGTATTTACAGTGCTTAACAATTTGGCTTACAATATTATAGGTTGACCTTACTACTAGCTTAACATTATAAGTGATAATAAAGTGAAGTTAAACCGTAATTACCCTACAACAACAACAACAACAACATTACAACAAGCAAGAAATACTACTAATTAAACTTTCTAAATCCAGTGTCATTATATACATATTCACACACAACTTAAGTATTTCCAGTACTTAACACTACAAATTACAATACTATAGATTGAACTTACTACTAGCTTAACACTACAAGTGATAATAAAGTTAAATCATACTACCCAACAACTACAACAACTCAAGTACAAAAAGGAATTCCATGGAAAAAAATATTACAAGAAATACTACTAGTCATTCTAAATCCAGCATCATGTACAGTTTCATACACAATTTAATTATTTCCAATACATCCGTATGCTGGTTTCTGGCCCTAATTTTATGCTTATGATAATTTCTCGATAAGTATGAGGGAGGTTAGATAGATAGATAGATAAAGAATGGGTGAACCCTGCCTTCGCAGGGCTCCACACGTAGGTCTGTGAAGACCCTTTGTGTCCCTTAAACGGGTTTGCCTAGTCCAGACCTAGTGCTCCTATAAAGGATACCAGTGCCCGGATGTTGGCATTCCTGATGTCTTCCAGGCTCACGAAATGTGAGCCAAGGTATCGATGTCTAGTGCTTGCAAGAGCCTCACACTGACATAACACATGCGCGGAGGTCTCCTCCTCCCTACCGCATCTTCTACACATCGGATCCTGACTGATTTTCATGATGTGTAGGTGTCTCTTTAAGGTATTGTGGCCTGTCAACAGTCCAACTACCATTCGCATTCTGGTCCTATTCAAATTTATCAGGACCTTTTTATAACTTTGGTTAGGCCCTTTGATAAGTTCACGTGCCTGCCTTGCTATAGTTAACCTCTTCCAAATGTCTTAAGTGAGACTGGTTTGTCCACTGGGATATTACCAGTTTCACGCTTCGGAGTGACACTCCCAGGAAGGGCTCTGGTCCTATAAAAGGACCTTTTGAGCCTTGTTTCGCTAGTTTGTCAGCTTCTTCATTTCCACTGATACCTGTGTGCCCAGGGACCCGTAATAGGGTAACTGAGCTAAATTCACACAGCTGATCTAACATCCTTTGGCATTCCCATACCATTTTTGATGTTGTTTTAACTGCACATAGTGCTTTTAACGCTTCCTGGCTATCGCTGCAAATAGTGATACAATGAGGGGGGTTATAACCTATTCCTAATACAACTCCAAGCAGCCCTTCCCGTATAGCTCTTATAAAGACCACACAGGCGAGCTCTAGTTCTTCTAGATTCAAGACTTTCCCAATTAATGGTATTCCTTCTATTCCCAGTTACGAAACGCATCGCTCTTCTTTGAACTTTCTCTAGGGAATTTATTAAACCAACATGCAGATCCATATTCGAGAATGGGTCTTACAACGTATTTATAAGGTTTATTTAAACCTACTAGGGTGGTGAGCACATAAATAAGAATTCAATGAAAGTATTTTCCTTCTGGACCTTCATGCCAGACAGATTTTTTTTTTAAACAAATTTTTTTTCACTATAATATGATTTATCTATAGAGCAAAACCGCTATGCAGTGTGCGTATCATAGCAATCGAGATGGAATTGGTAATGTACTATGTATCTGTAGAGCCTATATACGACTTTTTACAATTACTTCTAAAGTGAATTTCAGCTGTGTGACAACGCTGAAAAGACTATGGACTTAGAGATTGGCATTCCTGAAGAGGGTTTTCTACACTTTCCCATTTTCACACATTGATTCAAGAGTCTGTATTGACTTGTGACAAAACCACTGTATTCTTCCGAAAACCACTGATAGGGACAGGTTTGGTTGTGATCCACCGAAAACAAATTATAATGACCGGTTAGGTAGTGATCCATCGAAAACCACTGATTGTCGCAGGGTTAGGTTAGGTTTGACAGGATTTGTAATTGAGCGACTGTTGTCATTGAAAAAACTGTCGTGACGACTGAAGGCAATAAACATAAAACTGAATCCATTGGTCTACAAAGTTTTCATTCAGTAGATACGCTAGGAACTGGCGAACCAAAACCGTACATACAAAGTTTACAGGAATCAACAAAACAGGATATTAATTCGTGGTACTCATTGTTCTTTAAAGAGAAGAAATATCCTGTCAACAATAGCTGCAGTGAACATGCTTTTTCACTATTATTGTCTGGCCCCATGGCTAAATGGTTAGCGTGCTGGCCTTTGGTCACAGGGTGTGGGTTTGATTCTCGACAGGGTGGGGAATTTGAACCACCGTTGGTTAATTTCTCTGGCACGGGGGCTGGGTGTATGTCGTCTTCATCAACATTTCACTATTATTGTGTAAAATAGAAACTTACTAGTTTTGACAAGTACAGTATGTTCAACAGCGACTCCTGAATGATGACGCGCAGGATGTCCAACCTCACTAATCTATGTTCCAGACTATTTCTACTTAAAAAATTGTATTTGTCCTTTAATGTGATTTTGCAATTTTTGCTGAATATTTATGTGGCTGAAATGAAGGTGGATAAGCTACATGGTCTCCTTTATATAGGAAGAATGTATCGTGGAAATTAACTCAATTTCGGTTTCATGTACATTACAGTTTCTCTAAGATATATTGATAGTAATTCAGTCATGTACGACGACGATGTATTTCATGGTAAAGACAGCTGCCTCTGTGGATCAGTGGTAGAGTGACGGCCTCCGAATCCCAATATAGCGGGTTCAAACCCGGCAGAGGTAGTCGGATTTTTGAAGGGCAGAAAAAAGTCCATTCGACACTTCATGTCGTACGATGTCGGCATGTAAAAGATCTCTGGTGACGCATTTGGTGTTTACCCGACAAAATTCATTAAATCTCAGCCACAGACGCCCAAGAGAGTTTCGGTTTACTCGGTCTGCCATCTAGTGGGCCTAGAGTATAACGGAACGTCAAAATTGACGAGCAGACAGCCAGATGGCGTCAACTTGAAATGTCTGCACATGGTAGCTGAGGCCATACGATTATTATTATTATTATTATTATTATTATTATTATTATTGTTATTATGGTAAAGACAAATTACTTTGCAATGCTATCTATCTTAATGGTAATGTACTATGTACCTCTACTATTGTAGGCTACTGAGTGCTTGATTCGAAGCAGTGTATCGATTCATTCAGTGTCCGAGTGAATCGATTCACAGGAACGGCAAGCTCATGGCACACAAATCATGCACAATCACGGCTCAGTGAGCCACACGACACACACGGCTCCTTATAGGCACACTGGACACTGGCGGGGAGTCGAGCTTTCGCTGCAGTGAGCCACAGTGAATCATGGCACACTGAAAGAATCGTACGCAGTCATGGATCAGTGAGACACAACACACACATGGTTCATTATCGGTACACTGGACATTAGCGGGGAGCCGAACTTCCTCTGAAGCAATACATACAGAGTCATGGTACACTGAAAAAATCGTATGCTATAATGGACTCTCGAGCTCAGCTCATTTGAAAATAATACCTATTCGCATCCACTGTCCTCTTCTTACAGGGAGTTTTAAACAATACATTGATTTATTTGCAGTGTTAAAAAGATAGAACACAATTCCAAAGTACCTAGGTTGTAAGTAGGTAGTCAATTAGGTTATTCTAATTACTGTATTAGTTTAATCAATCAGTATCTTTATAACTAGTTGATGTTCGACAATTACTTAAACTCAGCTCTCTAGCCTCCACACCTGGCTGAGTGGCTCAAACGGTCGAGGCGCTGGCCTTCTGAACCCAACTTGGCAGGGCCGAGCTCAGTGCGGTGGTATTTGAAGGTGCTCAGCCTCATGTCAGTAGATTTACTGACACATAAAAGAGCTCCTGCAGGACTAAATTCCAGCACCTCGACGTCTCAAAAAAAACCTAAAAGTTGATAGTGGGACATAAAGCCAATAACATTATTATTTAGCCTACCCTATGACTATGAGTCATGCTCATGACCACTCGAAATTGTCTGTTTTATATTTGGAAGAACCACTCGGTATTCTCTTAGTTTGTATGTCGCATCATTGCACAATACTTCAATAATCGAATCACGAGGTTACCGATGTACGTGGACAGTGAGTATGTAAGTAGACTGATGCAATAGATTAAATAAATGATGTTTAATCAGAAAACCAGTGGGCTACTGTACATCTCCTGTAGCCTATACAAAATATGACGATTTTAAAAAAGCCTCTGCTGATAGAAAAAGACATTTTCAAAGATGACCGAGTTAGCTGGCCGTGCGTTTAGGGTCGCGTAGCTATGAGCTTGCATTCGGGGAATGGTGGGTTCAAATCCTACCGTCGGCAGCCGTTAAAATGGTTTTCGGTGGTTTCCCATTTTCACACCAGGCACATGCTTGTGCTGTACCTTAATTAAGACCACGGCCGCTTTCTTCCCACTTCTAGCCCTTTCCTATCTCTTCTATCCTCTTTGTCGCCATAAGACCTATCTGTGTTGGTGCGACGTAAAGCAAATTGATTTATATTTAATATGTGGGCTACTTATTGTGTACACAGGTATTTTTATATGTAATTCTCTCTATATATATACAGTATACGTGAGTTGTGACTTTCAGAGAACTGTGGAAAACCATTAGATAGTGTATAAAATTTAAGTTATGTCAGTATTTTAACAGGCGTACAATGTTTACATCGTGTATTGGTGACAGAGTGCTGTCTCCCTCTCTCTCTCCCCCCCTTGCCCGCTCCTCATCACATTGCGCCACAGCAGTTCTAGATAATTCCACTCCGATTGGACACTGATCCCCACCTGCACATCTATACCGCCCTGTAACTTGTAGATACACAATTCCCACAATTTTGAAATGTAACTTCGTTATATCAGAAAGGACGGGGCAATCAGAAATGTATTATTTCCCAGCAAAGTTATAACATTCTTAATCTCATGGAATGGCTCTTACAATGGTACAGCTAACTCCTCGGCTTCTCTTCTTTCTTCTTCTTCTTCTTCTTCATCTTCTTCATCTTCCTCCTCCGATTCACTGCTTCCATGATGAATGACTAGTTCCTCCACTTCAGGAAGACCTCTCACCTCATTATTGTAGAACTCGACAATCTTCTTCTCAGTGTGTTTTACTTCATTTCTCCACATCTCTGCTGTCACCTATAAGATATATTGAAGTATCACAACCTGACAAATATATTATAAACTCCACTTGCATATATCCAATAAATAACATTTCCACTTGGCCTACCTGATCAAGAGATTCTTTCCACACAGCTGTAGCTCTGTCCAATCCGTGACCAGGTCTTGAAGCCACTGTTTTGTTATAATACTGTTTTGCCACAGACCATACAAATTCGATGGCATTGAAAAATGAGTGGTATGGAGGAAGTCGTAAGACAGTATGGCCTTCACTGTGCAGCATCTCGTCAACAATGTACCTGGTTTTAAAGAAACAGAGAAATATTGTTATGCATACATGAAAGTCAAATACACGAGTGTAAACAACATTATCTAAACTTATGTTTACGTGCTTCTGTACCTCCTTAAGTGACTTCGATTCATATTACACAACCTTTGCAGCTCATCTTTTGTGGCATTTTCTGGTGGAGAAACTCCATTCTGCCTTAACCATGACTGTAAATTAAAGGAAAAATAAAAATTAATTTCTGTAACATCATTAAACATCATTCAGTAGAAGGAAATATTCAATTAAGTATAATTACCACTAATTGATCCTTCCTCCATTTCGTTGTTGGTTGATGCTCAACAAGCTTACAGTGATATGGTGCATTATCCATTACAATAACACAGGGTCCTATATTTCTTAATCCTACGATTAATTGCGTCTTCACCCACATCTGAAATTTCTCGCTGTTCATAGCACCATGGTAATCCTGATTTCTCTTCAAGTTTGTAGCAAATATCAAATCAGCACCTGTAAGAATTTTAAGTTTTAGTATGAAGTTATTTGTTCTAAAAAAAGTATAGGCCTATTAATAAAAAATGTGATTTCTGTTGAATGATACAAAAAGCTGTCTGATTTTAAGTAAAACCAACTACTGTGTAGCAAAGTCACCTGATGATGAAGTCAATTAATTACTACTTACACTACTTTATCGTAACATCTCTCATGAATGTATCTCCATTAGTAGGCCTATATCTGGATTAGAAGTCCACGATCACTTGCATAAAAGATATAAGTATAAACACCCATTTCAATACCTTAGAACAAATGTAATTGCTGCGAACACTGAACCTATATCAGGCAGTAAGAAATAAGAAGCTTGGAAGGTGTTCAACAGTCAGGTATCAAGCACTGATTCAGGTGGAGATTGTCGAATGCAGAATAAACATAATAAATAGGCCTACAATACAAGTAATTTACTGATACAAATATCCAGTAATATTATATGAAAATACACTGAGTAAGTTTTGATTGAAATACCTCTCTAAGGTTAATCATTGGCCTAAAGTGAATACCTGCAAGTCTTTTTAATAACAGTGGAGAAGTCAAAATCAAAAACCACGTACAGAGCTCAATGAGCGGTAAGTTATAATGCCACTTCCGACCTAGTGCCAGTCAATTTCAATCAATCAGTCACCACTGATCTGCACTTAGGACAGAAGATGTAGTTTCAGGGATAGGCCTAGTATTTTCTTCAATAATTGCAAAGAATTTGGAAATTTATTGAACATCTCCCTTGGTAAATTATTCCAATCCCTAACTCCCTTCTTAAAAAAAAAAACAAATATTTGCCCCACTTTTCATCAACTTTAGCACTGTACTGTGATCTTACCTACTTTTAAAATACCACTGAAACGTATTCGTCTACCAATGTCATTCCACACCACCTATCCACCGACAGCTCGGAATATACCACTTAGTCCAGCAACTTGTCTCCTTTCACCCAAGTCTTCCCAGCCCAAACCCGACAAAATTTTTGTAACGCTACTCTTTTGTCAGAAATCACCCACAACAAATCGTGCTTCTGTCTTTTGAACTTTTCCAATTCTCAAACCAAGTAATCCCAGTGAGGGTCTCATACACAGGAACTGTACTTAAGTTGGAGTCTTATCAGACTCTTATGTGCCCCCCCCCTGCATCCGTACTACAAACCCTAAATACCCTCATAACTATGTAAAGAGAGATCACCTCACTACAATAAAATGAAGTAAAATAAATTAAGAACATACCAGGTACAAAGCCATCCTTCGTTCCAGCATGAACAATAACCAGTCTTCCTCCCTCAGACACAGGTCGACGAATTACTCCTTGAACATCATGTCCAGATTTGTGTGGTTTATTCCAGGAGTATGTGGGTGACCCTGAAAGACAAATGCACAATTGAAACCAAAGACACCTGATGAAGATAAATTATTCCAAGATTTTTTAAATATAAAATGTAATATATAACATATATATTCACCATTCATAAAAATCCAAGTCTCATCCAAGAAAACAACAGGTTTTGGTTTCTCACTGTCCTTATTACGCATGTATTCCCTCAGAAAACAAGATCTCTTAAAACAAATGTCTTCATTTTCTCTAACATACGCATAGGGATCACCTTTACTCCACACAAACCCAATGGCCTTCAAAATTCTTCTTAATGATGTTTCGGAGCCCTTGTACAAATAAGTGTCATAATTTGCTTTCATGTGGTCGAAAACCTTTCTTACAGTTACGACTTCTCCTGTGGGAAGAAAAAAGAGAGTTACAAGGGACTCAAAAGAGCTGTATGACAATACATGCACAAAACATTTCTGGGAGCTTATCTCACCTGCGTGCCAATTTCTATAAATAATGTTGCAATAGATTCCTTATGAAGTCACCTTACCTTTATGTAATTTATCATAAATAAACCTTGCTATCGCTTCCTTAGAAAAACTGTCTATGCCGGTCACTGGATGTTCACGCTTTCGGCGTTTACCTGGTGTAGAAAATTCAACTCCCTTCTTGAAATTTCCTATTACTTTTCGGACTAAACCGAAACTACACTGTAAGAATACACACACAGAAATATATTACATACACATATACCATAAGTCAACATGAATACACAAAGGTTAAGTCTACGAACCGTATCGAAGTCGACACAAGACATGGTACCGGTATAGGCCTAGGCCTACATGATCAGGTTAGGTTAGGTTAGGTTCAGAATGAAATACTGCTCCTTTTCAACTGATTGTCATTATGCCAGAAACTTATCATAGAAACAAGATAAAAACGAACACTTACCCCAGTTAATAATGAAACTCTTGCCATTAGCTTCGTATCACTACGACTGATACCTTCTTCATCGTCTTCCTGTTTCAATTGCTCGTAGCAATGTACAAGCATTTCTTGACCTGAAGCTTGTAAAGGACGTAACCTTGGTTTCCTTTTCGGAGGAGTTTTTGCAGATTTTTCTTCCTTCTTAGACATCCCAATCGAATTCTGTTCGAATAAGTATGGGACGAAATAGGAACGTAATTAATAAAATGATGTGCTCATCATTTCACACAAACTATGTTATTAAATGCATTATCCGAACATGCCACAATTCTACTTACCTGGTATTAGCCAAATAGATTTACAATCCCACAGAAAAAGAAAATATGCTTTAAATATTCTCGCAAATGTATCGCTAGTGACTTTAGAGGCAATGCGGTGGCAACACACAATTCACGCTAGAACAGTGACTGAACGTTGCCAACGTGCCAGATTAACGGTAACAGTAAGACGTCGTATCGGCAAGTAGGGTCCCTAAACTGTATGGTTACCGACACTGAAAAAGACCCAACAGCAAGAAAAGTCACTATAAACCAATACCTTAATATTACAGGGGAGAAAGGGTAAGGTTGCACCCTTAGTGTACGTCCTTACACGGAGAGGACTATAGTACTGACCTGCTGTATGTATACCTTCGCGGTGCAGCACCTTCCCTCTTTGGGAGACACCATTGTCAGTGAGTAGGGATGTCCCTCACAGCTGGGGAGGTGAAGACACGACGTCCTGGGGTTTTAAACTACAAATATATTCCAATTAATTAACAAGAGAAAGATGTGCGACCCTCCTAGGTTCCTGCGTGTGGTCCATCGCCCGCTGAGTCTGTTGACACAAAGCGCTGCGGTTTGCAATCCATTTGGCGTACATGACATATGAGGATCGCGGGCCGGGTGGTCTGCCAGCATCTGGCCTCTTCCGTCCCTGAGAACGTCTTCACCGCGGAGGTTCAATGCGGAAACTTTATCAATGTCCCGGGATGGATTAGAGCTCTCCAGCTAATATACTAGTTATAGAATAGAATAGAATAGAATAGAATAGAATAGAATAGAATAGAATAGAATAGAATAGAATAGATTTATTTATCATCAACAGGTTATTTTCCCAATTAAAGATGATTCAATAAAACATAATATACAACAAATACACCTTAAATAAATAAATAAAATAAATAATTAAAACTAAATCTCCTTAAATAATTGACATGATTAAACTACATCAAGTAACATTTACATATCTTACAGATAGGACCTTACACTCATGAGGTCATTAGGACACGTCTGATTTTAGTCGGGGGTGAGTGAAAAAGGTCCACTGATTCACCCACCTCATTCAGTGATGTTAGTGCCCTCACAAGCCATGAGTTAGCCCGAGCCACAGTTCTCACTTTAGGCAGATGAAAAGTATACCTTTGCCTAGTATTGCGACGAGGAACATGTAATGGAATCAGCTCCAGTAATGTTGAGCAATCCACTCTATTCGCCAGACACTTATAAAGAAAGAGGGCATTGGCACATCTGCAGCGTGAGTGCAATGTCCTCATGCTCATAGTCTCGCAAAAAGACTCGTAATCGGACGAAGAGAGAGAAATACCCAAACCCTTGTAGCTGATCCATTTCATGAACCTAATTTGGACTATTTCCAAGTTTTGTATTAAATACTGCTGAGAATGCAGCCACACCTCACAACAGTATTCTAAAGATGGCCTGATGAAATGAAATGTCATATGGCTTTTAGTGCCGGGATATCCCAGGACGGGTTCAGCTCGCCAGATGCAGACCTTTCTATTTGACTCCCGTAGGCGACCTGCGCGTCGTGATGAGGATGAAATGATGATGAAGACAACACATACACCCAGCCCCCGTGCCATTGGAGTTAACCAATTAAGGTTAAAATCCCCGACCCGGCCGGAAATCGAACCCGGGACCCTCTGAACCGAAGGCCAGTACGCTGACCGTTCAGCCAACGAGTCGGACATGGCCTGATTAGAGTGCAAAACAAAGATATTAGAGTTCTAGGAGAAACAAATTCGGCACAGTTTCTTTTCAGAAAACCAAGTAATTTAAACCCTTTTCTAGAAATATTGTCTAAATGTTTCTCGAGGGAAAGACCGTAGCAGTTTGAAAGTGTCACACCAAGATCATTTATTTCATTCACACGAGCTATTTGGAAATTGCATAAATAGTAAGGGTAATTTACTGGTTCCAACTTACGTGAAAATGTAATTGCGTTGCATTCAAACCAAGCAGCCACTTTTTACACCAGGTTTAAGTCAGACTGTATTGTGCCGAAAGTTGAAGGACTAAAGGGCTCGGACACGTTTCAAAGAGCTCCATCAAACTAAAAAGAAAGCAAACTTCGAAAATCACTTCTGGACTCAATGCAGTTCCGGAAAAACAGCCTAAAATCGCTCGTCTTTAACTCGTTTTGTTTTTTATTCAAATCCTAGCCAAATTATCTTATATACATAATTCTTTCTGCAATGTGTTCTTTGGTTCGATGCCATCAGGTGATTTTTCATTTTTAAATGTCCACACCGAATATAGTTATAAGGGCTTAAGGCAAACTGTGCATTGACTCACATTAGCGCTCGTAGTGGTAGAAAAAAGGCAAACTGCTAATGTAATCGACCGATGATTAAGTAAACGATTGTCATTTTTTAGAATAAATAAAGAATATATTCTCATGCTTTGTTATATGTTATTTACCTAAAAGTCGTAGCTCATATCCCCGGATGTTTTCAACATTGAGTTGCTTGCTAGAACGATTAATTTAGCTTTTCGTGTCTTGCTGTGAATGGTTTTAGAGCGGGTTATGAAGCAGCAAACAGTCCACTAAGCTACCAGAGTCTTCTCTGCTCCTGGATTAAAGAAAGCAGTACGAACTTTGAGATATTTATCTGTTGGAAATGAATTAACCTATACATTAGTTAGTATTGTGATGGCGACAGCTTACTGTCGGCCTCTGTGGTGTAGTGGTTAGCGTGATTAGCTGCCACCCCCGGAGGTCCGGGTTCGATTCCCGGCTCTGCCACGAAGTTTGAAAAGTGGTACGAGGACTGGAACGGGGTCCACTCAGCCTCGGGAGGTCAACTGAGTAGAGGTGGGTTCGATTCCCACCTCAGCCATCCTGGAAGTGGTTTTCCGTGGTTTCCCCACTTCTCCTCCAGGCAAATGCCGGGATGGTACCTAACTTAAGGCCACGGCCGCTTTCTTCCCTCTTCCTTGTCTATCCCTTCCAATCTTCCCCATCCCCCGCAAGGCCCCTGTTCAGCATAGCAGGTGAGGCCTCCTGGGCGAGATACTGGTCATTCTCCCCAGTTGTATCCCCCGACCAAGAGTCTGAAGCTCCAGGACACTGCCCTTGAGGCGGTGGGATCCCTCGCTGAGTCCAAGGGAAAAACCGAACCTGGAGGGTAAACAGATGATGATGATGATGACAGCTTACTTTTTTTTTTCTTCTGCTATTTGCTTTACGTCGCACCGACACAAATACGTCTTATGGCGACGATGGGATAGGAAAGGCCTAGGAAGTGGAAGGAAGCGGCCGTGGCCTTAATTAAGGTACAGCCCCGGCATTTGCCTGGTGTGAAAATGGGAAACCATGGAAAACCATCTTCAGGGCTGCCGACAGTGGGGCTCGAACCCACTATCTCCCGAATACTGTATACTGGACAGCTTACTTGATCTGGGAATGCAGAGACGTCATTTTTGGTGTGGTTTGGTGCGGAACCACAGTGCTGCCATCAGGCGGAGAAACATTTCAACAAGGTTAAGTTTGGTGTTCCTTGATTGGTGATCTCTCTGACCACTAGCAGCAATTAGAGGGGGACAGCCCCCATTTTGTGGAGAAAAAAAAACCATGTTTCTTCCATTTTAGCCGCCTGGAACTGGGAATTCATAAACAAATTTGTATAAATCCTGTTGTCTTTTCAGCTTATTCTTTCCTTTAATTTATTCAATTATTAAGGAAAATACTTACCGGAAACACGTACAAAATGCAAAATGTCATTCGTCGCAGCAAACCGAATTCTACAGCGCCACAGCAATTAGTGGAGACCCGAGGAGCAATGTGTACCATGTCCCTAGATGCACAGTGGCTCTCGGCCCGTAGATGGCCGCGGCTGGTCCGTGGTCCGACAGCTCTGCACTCTGACCGGCCAACTGGCAATGGCGGTACGCCTCTGTATTCGGGAGACGGAGAGGGGCTGGTCCCCACCTTCGGCTGTCCTGAGAATGGTTTTCCGTGGTTTTCCATTCTCCTTCCACTAAGGCAAATGCCGGGACAGTTCCTAGTACAGGCCGCGAAAGCCAACTCCTTCACGTTCGCCAAGATTCTTTCTCACCGTAACACACCTCCTGGCCTCAGAGACAGTGTCATCGTCTAAGAGGCTCACCTCCTCCTTCAAGGAAGGAATAAAAACTGTTAGGAGTAGTGGAACATCTTGGAACGCGATATCATGACCCGTTGATAGGGTGTGCTCAGCTATTGTTGATTTGTCTGACCAATGGAACCGGCATGTTTCTCCAATGTATACCTTGCCCCAAGTACAGGAAATTTTTTACTCCCCAGGGGGTATTTTGTATGGCTTATTACCAAGAGTGGTGCAGCCCTTGTAAGGCAGACCCTTCAACGATGACGGCCACCATCTGTTACAAGTACAATGTACCTTTATAAAAAAAACTAGCAAGATACCCGTGCTTCGCTACGGTATTATACTGAAATTTATAATTGAATGCTTATAGTTTTAGACATATAATCCGCCGAAATTCGCGATCTGACTCGTTTTCTAATAGATTAGGGCAAGTTTCCTCCCATTTTTCAATCTTTCTTTCCAGCAATCGATTTCGTACTTCCCGGGCTAAGTCCAGGTATTCCACCCTGTCAGTTGGGTCCCTAAATCTTTGCCATCTTTTCCTATAAGCATTTTTAATATGGATCAAATCCTTCAGGAGATCCGGCGTGGTGTCGTTTTGGATGCCTTGGCAGTACTGAACCCGCGGCCGGACTGCATTCTTAGTCATTACCCGTCCAGGACCCGTTTCCAGCGCGGTCCGCACATTTGACGACGACGCTCCACAGCAAGATGCAAGACCGCTACTTGGCGGTAAATTACATCTGCTGCCATTGTCATTGTTGACAATGTGACCAGCACCATTGTCGCGCGTAGGCAAGTGTGCGAGATTTCTGGCGATACGAATGACATACTTCCGTGCATTATTGACCTTATTATAGATGTGAATTTGACGGTCAATCTCATTCCTATCGTTTATTTCAAATGTGTTTAAATTTTTATTTATATGCCAGGAGAATTTACTGTAATCTAAGAACGTTCTCCGAAGGAAAAGATGGCTGTTGAAAACGAACCCAGGAAAGATTAAAAATGATCGGTTTATGATCAGAATAAGTACATCGAAAATCTACAGCCTGTTTCCAGTCATTCGACAGGGTCAGGAATGAAATGAATAAAGCCCCATCTAGCGGCGACAATAGGAATTGTGCCAGCTGCCGAAGCACTCCTCTGGGGCAATGATAGATGAATGACAAATGAAATGAAATATTGGACAGTGTTGCTGGAATGAATGATGACAAGGAAAACCGGAGTATCCGGAGAAAAACCTGTCCCGCCTCCGTTTTGTCCAGCACGAATATCACATGGAGCGACCGGGATTTGAACCACGGAACCCAGCTGTGAGAGGCCGGCGCGCTGCTGCCTGAGCAACGGAGGCTCCTTATAAGTACATTATGAACAGTAAAATCAATTGGTCTCACCTCCTTTTACACCCCACCGCCGTTAAGTTCATTTACCCCCGCCCCCCAAACAAAATTAAAAGAAGGCATGTTTCTTTATGTTTAAAGGAGATTCCAAACACCAATGTTCACGTCTATTACTTTCAGTCTTGAGATATAAGTATCCCCATAAAAATAATTCACTTTTTTCACTTCCTTTCACACTCCTCCCCCTTAAGTGAATTTTGCGGCAAAAAATACTTGTTTCCTTAATAGTAAAGGATCCTCTAAATACCAATTATCACGACTCCAATTTCTTCAGTTCTTGATGTATGTGTCCTCATGAAAGGAATTCAACTCCTTTTCACTCTCGCCCCCAAGATGGTTTTCCCCCAAAACGCGTTTTTCTTTGTTTTTAAAGGAGATCCAAATACCAATTTTCACGTCTGTAACAACTTTAGTTTTTATTAGATGTATGTATTCTCATACAATTAAGTCAATTAATTTTTAATTCTTTCACCTCCCCCCCCCCCCCCCCTTCATTGGATTTTCCGAGCATACGTGTTTCTTTACTTTTAAAGCAGATTCCAAATATCAAATTTCACGTCTGTAACATCTTCATTTTTGAGATATCAGTAGCCTAATTAAAAGAATTCAACACCATTTTCAGTCACTTTTAACCCCCCTCCGCCCCAGTGGTATTTCCAAAAACTAAAAATACACGTTTCTTTATTTTTAATAGAGATAAAAAATACCATTTTTCACTTCTGTAACATGTTAAGGTTTTTGAGATATACGGTAGAAAATGTCATTTTAAAATTCCACCGCTTTTTAGTTCCCCTTAGGTGGAGTTTCCTAAAACAAATCACCTATGTTTCTTTACATTTACAGGAGATTCCAAACACCCACGTTTTACGTCTGTAACATTTTACGTTTCTAAAATCACCCCAATTTGTCACTCCTGTTTAACCGCCATTAATTGGATTTTCCAAAAACAAAAAATACGTGTTTCTTTATTTTTAAAGGAGATCCCATATACAAATTTTCAGTTCTGTATTATCTTCAGTTTCTGAGATATATGTATCCTCATTAAAGGCATTCAACTCATTATTTACCCTTTTACACCCCCCTATTAGGATTTAGAGAAAACAAAAAAATACGTGTTCCTTTATTTTTTAAGGAGATTCTAAACACCAATTTTTTACATCTGTAAACTTTTAAAGTTTTAAGATGTAGACACACTCATTTTAAAAGTTCACCCCCTTTTTCACCCCCCTATTATTTGGATTTTCCAGAAACGAAAAAATACCTGTTTCTTTATTTTTTAAAGTAGATCCCAAACACCAATTTTCAGGTCTGTAATATCTTCAGGTTCTGAAATATAAGTAGCCTCATTAAAGGCATTCAACCCATTTTTTTACCCTTTTTCACCCTTCCTATTGGAATTTTCCGAAAACAAAAAAATACGTGTTCCTTTATTTTTTAAGGAGATTCTAAACACCAATTTTTACATCTGTGAACTTTTAAAGTTTTAAGATGTAGACACACTCGTTTTAAAAGTTCACCCCCCTTTTTCACCCCCCTATTATTTGGATTTTCCAAAAACGAAAAAAATACCTGTTTCTTTATTTTTAAAGTAGATCCCAAATACCAATTTTTAGGTCTGTAATATTTTCAGGTTCTGATAAGTAGCCTCATTAAAGGCATTCAACCCATTTTTTACCCTTTTTCACCCTTCCTATTGGGATTTTCCGAAAACAAAAAATACGTGTTTTTTATTTTTAAAGGAGATTATAAATACCAATTTTTACATCTATAAACTTTAAAAGTTTTGAGATATAGACACACTCATTTTAAAAATTCACCCCCTTTTCACACCCCCCCCCCCCCATTAATTGGATTATCCATAACCAAAAAATACGCGTTTCTTTATTTTTAAAGAGATCCCAAACACCAATTTTCAGGTCTGTGATATCTTCAGTTTCTGAGATATAAGTATCCTCATTCAATTTTTCACCCCTTTTCACCCCTCCTATTGGGATTTTCCGCAAACAAAACAATACGTGTTTCTTTATTTTTAATGAAGATTCTAAATACCCATTTTTACATCTGTAAACTTTAAAAGTTTTGAGATATAGATGTACTCATTTTAAAAATTCACCCCCCCCTTTTCACCCTCCCATTAATTGGATTTTCCAAAAACAAAAAGAATATGTGTTTCTTTATTTGTAAAAGAGATCAAAAGTACCAATTTTCAGGTCTGTAATATCTTCAGTTTCTGAGATATAAGTACCGGTATCCTGATTAAAGGCATTCAACCCCTTTTTCACCCCTCCTATTGGGAATTTCTGAAAACAAAAAAATACATGTTTCCTTATTTGTAAAGAAGATTGTAAATACCAATTTTTACATCTGTAAACTTTTAAAGTTTTGAGATATAGATACATTCATTTTAAAAATTCATCCCCCCTTTTCACCCGCTTAGCGATGGAATATCCAAAAATCCTCTCTTAGCGAGCACCTACATCTTAATATAAATGTATCCCCAAAATGTTATTTCTTTATGTCCAGTAGTTTTGGCTCTGCGATGATGAATCAGTCAATCAGTCAGGACAAGTTAACTAGCAATTACCCGCGGCTTCGCTCGCGTGGATTTCGTAATTTGATCAATAACACATTATCTGAAAATTCCTAAAGTATGAAAACTCGCCCAAAAACTGAGTTTCATTTACCCCAGAAATTATTTGTAAACCATGTTTGTGGTATTACCTTTTCGGACTAAGACGACCATGCGACATAGAACTGTACATGTGAGAAACACTCCTCTCAAGTCGAAAACATACATATTTCTTTATTTTTAAAGGAAATTCCAAATACCTATTCCCACATCTGTAACATCTTCAGTTTTTGAGACATACATATATCCCCATAAAAAGAATTCAACCCCTTGATCAGTCCGTCCCCCCCACCCCCCATCTAAATATTCCGAAAACAAAAATACATGTTCCTTTATTTTTAAAGGAGATTCCAAATACTAACTTTCACATCTGTAACATCTTCAGTTTTTAATATATAAGAATCCTCATTAAACATAATTCTACTAATTTTCACTTCTTTTCACCCCCCTCCCCCGTTAAGTGCATTCTCCGAAAACATAAAGGCACATGTTCCTGTATTTTAAAGGACTTTCCAAATACCAAGTTTCTTGTCACTAACATGTTAAGTTTTTGACATATAATGTAAATATACCGGTCCTCATTGTAAAAATTCATCCGCTTTTCCAGTTCCTTTACGCCCCTTAATGGATTTACCGAAAACAAAAAAATACGTGTTTCATTATTTTTAAAGGAGATTCCAAATACCAGTTTTCATGTCTGTGCGTGTGTAACACCTTCAGTTTGTGAGATAAATGTATACTCATACGAATAATTCAACTTCTTCTTCACTTCTTTCCACCCCTCTCCGCCTTAAGTGGACTTTCCGAAGAAAAAACAGGTGTTTTTTTATTTTGAAAGGAAATTCAAAATACCAACTTTCACGTCTGGAACAGCTTCAGTTTTTAAGATAAAGTATCCACATAAACACATTTCAACTCCTTATTTACTTATTTTCAACCCCACACCCCTTACGTAGATTTTCCGAAAAAAAAAGGTGTTTCTTCTATTTTAAAGGAGATTCCAAGTACTAATTTTCATGCCCGTAATATCTTCAGTTTTTGACTCCATTTTCACCCCCTTCCTACCCGTTAAATTGATTCCCCCTCCCCAAAAGTACGCATTTCATCATTTTTAAAAGAGATTCCAAATACCAATTTTCACATCTTTAACCTATTTAGTTTTTGAGGTATAAGTATCCTCACACAAAGAATTCAACTAATATTTCAATTCATTCACCCCCCTTAAGTGGATTTTCCGAAGACAAAAGAACACGTGTCTCTTTACTTTGAAAGAAGATCCTAATACAAATGTTCAAGCTTCTAACATGTTCAGTTTTTGAGATATAGGTATCCTCATAAAATGAATTCAACTCCTTTTTCACCCAAGCCCGTTATGTTGATCCCCTCCCCTCCAAAAATGCGTGTTTATTTTTAAAGGAGATTTCAAATACCAGTTTTCACGTTTGTAACACCTTTAGAGTTTTTTTTGTGTATGTATACATTCTCAACAAATAATTCAACTAATATTTCAATTCTTTCACCCCCCCCCCCCCCCCATGTTAAGGGTATTCCCGAAAACCAAAGAATGCGTGTTTCCTTATCTTTAAAGGAGATTCCAAATACCAATGTTCACGTCTGCAACATGTTAAGTTTCTGCGATATACTGTAGATACGCTAATTTTAAAATTTCACCCCTTTTTCAGTTCCCCTTAATTGGATTTTCTGAAAAAAATTATATTTTTTTACTTTTACAGGAAATTCCAAATACCAGTTTTCAACTCTGTAATATGTTACGTGTCTCAGATAATTTGCAGATATAGTCTTTTTTTTAAATTCACTCCGTTTTTCACTCCTGTTCACCCCCTATTCTTCGAACTATCCAAAAACGCAAAAATACGTGTTTCTTTATTTTCAAAGAAGATTTCAAATTTCAATTTTCATGTTTGTAACATCTTCAGTTTTTAAGATATAAGTCTCCTCATAAAAGGTGTTCAACCAGTTTTCCCCCTTTTTCCCTCCCCTTAATGGGATTTTCCGAAAACAAAAAATATGCGTTTTCTTTATTTTTAAAGGAGATTCCAAATACCAATTTTTACGTCTGTAAACTTTTAAGTTTTGGAGATATAGATATTCTCATTGTAAAAGTTCACCCCCCTTTTTACCCCCTTAGCGACGGAATATCCAAAAATCCTCTCTTAGTGAGCACCTACACGTTAATATTAATGTATCCCCAAAATTTCATTTCTTTATGTCCAGTAGTTTTGGCTCGGCGATGATGAATCAGTCAGTCAGTCAGTCAGTCAGTCAGTCAGTCAGTCAGTCAGTCAGTCAGTCAGTCAGTCAGTCAGTCAGTCAGTCAGTCAGTCAGTCAGTCAGTCAGTCAGTCAGGACAAGTTATTTTATATATATATAGATAAGGAAAGAAGATCTTGCACGGAAAAACTTTATTTTACAGGCAAATAAAAGAATACATAATTGTAGAACACTGATACACATAACTATTTAGCATACTCACTATTCTTGTCCAAGCACTTGTTCCTCTACATCAAGAACGCGATGTTGGCAAGACAGAAATCTGCTTCCAGTTTCTAAAGCCACGTCATGACGTTCATCCTCGTGCTTCATCAACGATTCTTTTTTTGGCGGTGGGGGGCGGGGGGGGGTGCCGTGAGGCTCCGCCCCGCCTCACAGCCCGTGGTGACCTACCTATTTGGGCAAATGACCGACAAGCGAGTACTAACGCAGGAACATAGCCTAGTACAAGTGTACAGAATAACTTGAGGTGCAAAGGCTAGTCTTCTGCCAGCTACTTCCACCCCTCCGTAAAGGAGAAGTTATGAGAAACCTCCCTAAACCCACCAGGCAATCCCATATCTCCTTTCGGCACTGGTTACTCTGTCGCGGTCATACCAAGACATCCCCGGCGCTAGACCACTGCCGCTCAAGAGCCGCTGTCACCCCCGGTCCATGGCCGCCTGCAAGGCTTTCAACATAGAACATGGAGAAGATAATAAAATAATAAGGAATTTTGACGCGCGGTCGAAAGAGAATAATAAAAAGTAGTCTTGCAAACGCCCATGCGGATGGCCAGTAATGCGAAAGCTCTTCCCAAAGGAGCTACTTCGTATACCCCCTTCAAATTAGGATATTATTACAGCCGGCACTAAGGACGGACCGCATAGAGAATGTGGTGCCGCACCATTCTTGTCAGGTGGTGGTGGTGATTATTGTTTTAAGAGGAAGTACAACTAGGCAACCATCCGCAGAGGGGGCGAGGGGGAAACAGAAGGGATGTATCGGCCAAAGAAAGACACAGGCTACGACGGACGTGAACATGAAAGACCCGCTAAACCTCGTCGGGGTCTGAAATGAACAAGAGTTGATCAACGGAGGTCGGGTAGGACAGATTAAAAAGAGGATCCTGTCACAAGCAATGCCAGGGCTCAGCTAAAGCCCCCGTGGTCGCCAACCCACGCTCCCAAGTTAAGAGTCCCTGGAGCCCCTTTCAGTCGCCTCTCACGATAGGCAGGAGATATCGTGGGTGTTCTGCTACTGCCCCCACCCACAAGGCAAGTTAAAGTGTATTAAAGCTCCCACAAACTTTACGTCTGGTAGAAGAGAAATTACTGATATAGCGAGCACCATATGTCGACTAGCATTCATCTCTGGTCTTCTGGAGGTAATTCCCCGTATTATTGACGTTGTTTGACCAGAAACTAACGAATAGGGCAGGGCAAGGTATATTGCGGTAATTATATTAAGGAGGTTGTCAAGAAGGGTTACAGATCTCTGCACATGGTTATGAGGACATTTAGGCGTTGTAGTAAGGATGTAAAGGAGAGAACATATACGTCCCTGGTAAGACCGCAACTAGAGTATGGTTCCAGTGTATGGGACCCTCACCAGGATTACTTGATTCAAGAACTGGAAAAAAAATTCCAAAGAAAAGCAGCTCAATTTGTTCTGGGTGATTTCCGACAAAAGAGTAGCGTTACAAAAATGTTGCAAAGTTTAGGCGAGCTGCTCGAGTAAGTGGTATGTTCCGAACTGTCAGCGAGGAGATGGTGGAATGACATCAGTATACGAATAAGTTTGTGTGGTGTCATTAAAAGTAGGAAAGATCACAATATGGAGATAAAGTTGGAATTCTTGAGGACAAATTGGGGCAAATATTCGTTTATAGGAAGGGGAATTAGTGAGTGGAATAACTTACCAAGGGAGATGTTCAATAAATTTTCAATTTCTTTGCGATCATTTAAGAAAATGCTAGGGAAACCACAGATAGGGAATCTTCCACCTGGGCGACTGCCCTAAATGCAGATCAGTGGTGATTGATACACTCCTGTACGCTATTACAGACACTCGCACGTATATTTTCTCGCTACAGGGAGAAGCATACAATTGTTAATATGAATTCGCTCTCTCTGCCTGTCTTTTTTTTTTTTTAATATTTGCTTTATATCGCATCGACACAGATAAGACTAGGAGGGGGAAGGAAGCGGCTGTGGCCTTAAGAAAAGTACAGCGCTATCATTTGCCTGGTGTGAAAGTGGGAAACCACCTTCAGGGCTGACGACAGTGAGGTTCACATCTGCTCGAGCCTAACCGTACAGCCAACTCACTCGGTTTTCTTGTAATTGTGTCATGGATTTACAGCTTCGATATCGTCGCAGCATTATTGAGTGCTGTTACGATCATTGTTTATTTATGTCGACTTTCTCCAACTAGAGATTGTCCCTGAAGACAAAGTACAGTGTAAAAGTATTAAAAAAAGACAAGATTAATTTTCATTGTTAATTGGTTAGCACATTTGACACACTGTGTGTTGTTGCATTAAAAATTTGGGACATGGGATTCTTCAGGATTTGGATGGAATATTTCAAGGCAGCCACTGCAATTTCTTTTATTAATGCCTGCTTCAGGTTAAATGATTTGAAGAACTGGACGAAAAGGAGAGGAATGGTTCCTCTAGCGCCAACCATTATTCCCATCCCATCATTCAGCTGGTATTCTTGTTGATACATTGGGATGGTTGTTTCAGATGTTGTTTTCTTTTCCTCATGTACCTCATTGGGTTGTGTTGCGGATGTCTCGAATCTGATCGTCGCATCTATTATATAGCCCTTTCGGTAGTCTTTAGGGGGGATCAAATATAAACGGGATTTTATTTCTTATTTAAATTAATTTATCGAAAAACAAAACGCTATTACAATTTCTTTTTCCGCATAGTTTCCTGCTTTGGAAATGCATTTGTCCCAGCGTATGGGCAGCTTCTTGATGCCCTCATCGTAAAACGAACTGGGTCGTGTCACCAGCCAGTAGCCACATTCTTGTCATCTTCAAATCGTTGCCCTCCTAGAGCTTCTTTAAGCGGTCCGAACAAATGGACATGGCAGGGTGATAAGTCCGGGCTGTAAGGAGGATGATCAAGTGTAGTCCAGTGCATTTCCTGTAGCTTGGAGACAGAGCTGCAGTAGGGGGCTGCGCATTGTCGTGTAGGAGGATGACCTGTCGAATCGGTTGGTCTCGTCTTTTGCGTCGACATACAACTCTCGTCTTGTTCAACAGCTCGCAGTAGTAAGCAGCATTGATTGTGCGTCGCTCATGCAGAAAATCAATCAGCAAAATACCCCGCCGATCTAAAAAAAAAATACGGTTGCAAGCATCTTGCCAGCTGACAGTCGAGTCTTGGCTTTCATTTGTGCTGCCCCCCCCCCCCCTTTCCTCCGCTACTCATTACTGGCTTTGGATTCGGGAGTGTAGTGGTGGACCCATACTTCGTCGCAGGTGACGATCCGACTCAAAAATGCATCACCTTCTTCCGCAAACCTTGTTGTAAGCCTCTGACAAACCTCCAAACGTCTCAACCCATCTGGAACACACTTTACGGAACTGTAGGTCGTTTGTGATGATTGCTTGACAGCTCCCATAACTGATTCCATGTTCTGCAATTTGTCATACTCTCGCCCGTCAGTAATGTCTTTAAGCGTCTGTAATGCTGGTCCGAGGACGTTCTCGACCTTCCTTGAATGAACTAAGCCAGGCAAACAGACGTGTCCTTCAGAATGTTTGATCACCGAACTGTGCAGTCAATCTCTGGCAAATTTCCGTCGATGTAACTCTTTCAGGAGCAAGAAAGTTTATAATTATGCGTTGCGCAGTGGAGTGGTGCACCTGTTGCTCCGACATCGTGAGCGTTACTGACGAAACGGAGGGAAATATCTAACAGCACGCTCTCCCCACTCCTAACGGTCCCGCCTAAGCATAGCAGAAGCGCAGGGCCAGTCCTACCAACTGTTGATGTTCAGAAACAAAATCTCGTTTATATTTGATCGAACTTCGTATAAGTGCGGGATAATATTGCATTACTTCCCACATTAAACCCAGGGTTTTCTTTTTTGTTTCATAAATAGGCTTATCTCCTAATATAAGTGCTTGTATGTGATAAGGGGCTGAAATGCAGGCGGGCCCGGGCCTTTCAGGGGCCCTGTAGACTCCTCACAAATAAATAAAAATAATATATTAATGTCACTCTGCATAGAAATGATCAGGGGGTTCTGTAGAAGCAGTTGCATTTTTAATAATCTGTACGTTGAGGAATGCCACTTGGTTTCCTAACAGCAGTTTGTTATAACACAGCTCGGCTCGCAACATCGTGATACGCTCCTCACAAAAGACCTGCACCATGTTATTGAAAAATAATTACAGCAATGAAAATTGATACCAAAATATCATATTTCAGTTATCGTATTCTGCACAAATTTGCTAAACATTTGTTGGACAGCAATGTACACAGTACAATAGCAAACACTCAAAAACGAGTAGGTTAGCCTTCCCATCAGAATTCCTCTTGATCTGTGAGTCTGTAGGTGACTGAACAGCCCAACAGGCTGGCACAGAATTTTCCCCAGAGATGGCAGATAGTCCCAGGTGGTGCAGCCATTGTTCTCCTTTTTTCGCTCTTTTTCCTTCCTTCGTTGTCTCTTATCATTCGCTATTTGCCTACAGTTTTCTTCGAAAAGTAGTGTGTCACGATGAACTGAAGATCTCCAGGATGAACGGTTGAGGGCTAAGGTCTCCCCCCCACTTGTTGATATCAATGTGGCACATCTTCATGTTAGCCTTAATTATATCCTTAAATTGCTTCCTCTGACCTCGTAAACAACGTTTACCCACTGTTAACTCAGAGTGAAACACTTGCTTGGAAATGCGATTGTCGCGCATGCGTATTACATGCCCTGTCCATCGTAGCTGACGTCTTAAAACTATGGCTTCTATATTGGTTGTCTGGGCCTCTTTAAGTACGCGTCTATCTTGCCAGGTTATCCTCCTTAAAGATCGCTGGTGATATTGTGCCGCCTGTAGCATGTCCAGGATTCAGATCCATATCGTAACTTGGGAACTACAACTGAATTCTTGTATTCGAGGATCTTTGTTACAACATTGACATCATAGTTTGGTAAAGGATGCTCCAGCACGGTTGATTCTGAATTGGATTTCCGAATCTATATTTGTGCTTGATGAGAGGATGCTGCCGAGATAAGGGAAGGAGTTTACTACTTGAAGGCTCACTCCGTCGATGGAGACATTGATCTCTCTATTGTCTTTCTCCAGGGGCTGGTTGATAGAGAATCTCTGTCTTACGGGTATTCAGTTTGAGACCAATCTTTCTGTATGCAGTTGAAAAGGTATTCAGGATTAACACTAGTTCTTCTTCAGACTGAGCTACAACTGCACTATCATCAGCATACTGTAACTCGACTAATGCTGTACGAGTCCTCTCCCTTAGACTTTCTCAAATTAAACAGTTTCCCATCCAGTCTATAATTTATCTGTATTCCTGGAGGAAGAACGTCCTTGACTAGCTACATAACAGCGGCTATATATAATGAGAACAAAGCGGGGGCAATACACCGGTATTGGTACGAAATGGCTCTTCAACAGGGTTGGTACCGGTAACAGCTGCCGTCATATCAGTGCACAACAGTTTCCAGATTAAAATAAATTTCTGTGGAAAACCGTACAATCCTTAAATCTTCCCACAAAGCATCACGGTTTACAGAATGAAATGCCTCAGTGATATCAATGAAGGCAATATAAAGAGGTCTATTTTGTTCTCTGCTTTTTTCTTGAAGCTGACGAGCTGTGAATATCATATTCGTGGTTCCTCTAGAAGGCGTGAATCCATACTGGCTCCCTGGTAGTATTTCCTCCACTAAGGGCAGTATACGATTTGCCAAAATTCGAGCAATAAGCTTTCCCAAGGAAGACAGTAATGATACTCCCCGATAGTTATTACAGCCTGTTCGCTCACCTTTCCTAAATATTGTAACTATACGACTGTCTCTGAAATCGAAGGGAAATTCTTCAGTGTTCCAAATTTTAATAATCGGTTCATGTAAGTGTCTTATGAGTTCCTCACCACCTTCTATGAGAGCTTCGTATATCGTCAAGACCGGTGGCCTTGTGCCGCCTTGCTTGGTTAACTTCATTCTGTGTTGGTAGGGAGCCAAGTTCTTTGATGGGTAGACTATGTTTCTTGAAACTTACAATTGCATTTTTCTAACTTAAAATATTATCAGCTCATTGCCATGTGAAAAATGCTCCTTTGCGACAGAGTTCTTATCAGATTCACCTGAAAGTTTCAATATGTACGGGAATTAAAACTAGTTCTGCATTTGATTATGAGATGAATATTACGTTCATTTTTGTGTTCCTGAAATAACATAAAACTAGAGCTTTGCCTGTGGAATGAATAATTAAAAACTGAAAAATTATATCTCCAATAGTTTATACCCGAGTTATTATTAAGTATATGAGTATTTTTGACCAGTCTGTTAAGTTGTAACCCAAAAATAATGAAAACAGTGCCGCAAGGAGCATTTTCAATATCAATCAATCAATCAATCAATCAATCAATCAATCAATCAATCAATCAATCAATCAATCAATCAATCAATCAATCAATCAATCAATCAATCAATCAATCAATCAATCAATACTGATCTGCATTTAGGGCAGTCGCCCAGGTGGCAGATTCCCTATCTGTTGCTTTCCTAGCCTTTTCCTAAATGATTTCAAAGAAATTGGAAATTTATTGAACATCTCCCTTGGTAAGTTATTATTCCAATCTCTAACTCCCCTTCCTATAAATGAATATTTGCCCCAGTTTTTCCTCTTGAATTCCAACTTTATCTTCATATTGCGATCTTTCCTACTTTTATAAACGCCATTCAAACTTATTCGTCTACTAATGTCATTCCATGCCATCTCTCCGCTAACAGCTCAGAACATACCACTTACTGGAGCAGCTCGTCTCCTTTCTCTCAAGTCTTCCCAGCCCAAACTTTGCAACATTTTTGTAACGCTACTCTTTTGTCGGAAATCACCCAGAACAAATCGAGCTGCTTTTCTTTGGATTTTTTTCAGTTCTTCAATCAGGTAATCCTGGTGAGGGTCCCATACACTGGAACCATACTCTAGTTGGGGTCTTACCAGAGACTTATATGCCCTCTCCTTTACATCCTTACTACAACCCCTCAACACCCTCATAACCATGTGCAGAGATCTGTACCCTTTCTTTACAATCCCATTTATGTGATTACCCCAATGAAGATCTTTCCTTATATTAACACCTAGATACTTACAATGATCCCCAAAGAAACTTTCACCCCATCATCACAGTAATTAAAACTGAGAGGACTTACGTCACTACACTATCCCGATCCATTAATGTAAAATAGTAGCCAAAACGGGAATATTAGACAGGAGATAATTAAAATAATTAAAAGCACATCGAAATAATGATAATAATACTGGTTAATTATATCTATTAGCTCCTTTATTTTACTGTTTGAAAAAGAAACATTGGTATATCAATTTACAAATGCTTAAAAATAGCCATCCTCTTAAGACCGATCTATGGACAGATCTGTTTCCATTCAACTCTCTTACAGCATGATTCACACGTATTTTCAAGAACAGTTCAACTGTTGGGCTTTGATCTTTGCACAGTATTGGCGCATTTTCTGCCGATGTAACTCCTTTCTTTCTTCTGTCCGGGGGGGAGGGGTACCTTCTTCCTTATTTTTAATCCATGTCGTACAGACCGTTTGTCTTGAAGATCTGATATTCCCAATTCTTTAATGTCCTCAGTTTCTGTCAGCCAGCTTGTTCTGCTAGGAGATGAACAGGTGAGTGGTCAATCATTTGGAAGGCAGTCTTACTATATGGCCATAGGAGGCTACTCTCCTCTTCCAAACACAATAAGAGAGCCTCTCTATATGGTCGTAGAGCTCGGAATTGTGCCGTCTGCGAAATTCCTCATCTTCCTTTACCGGACCTAAGATCTTCCTGAGAATTATCGTAAGTAAGATGGCGTCAACGAAGGATGTAAGTGAAGATAGCTCCCGGTTCTCTTGCGAAATAATCGGGAATAAGTGTGGTGTAAACAAGAAGCGAGTGAAGAATGGTATCCAGTGTGAAAAGTGTTTAATTTGGTACCATTCTGAGTGTATATGTAGTGCTGGTTTTGCTAAAAATGAAGATACTTGGACCTGTGTTAGCTGTGGCGAGAGCAATTTGAATAGCGGTAACAAACCTAGGTCTACAACGGTCAACGAATCGCTGGCGTCTCATTCCTTGGAGGATGGAGGTAATGATAATGTACTTGTAATTCTCTCTTTATTGCAACAGGATTTACAAGCATTAAAAGCGGATAATGAGATTTTAAAGGAGAAGGTACATTTACTGGAATCGAAAGTACCGGTACCAGTAAACATTCAGAACACGGGTGGCTCCGTGAATTCTAGCGCGTGGTGTAAAGTTGCTTCAGATTCTAGGAGGAAAAAAGTACAGTTAAATAAGGACAACTTTGTAATTGACACTAAAAATAGATTTTCAGCCCTGAGGGAAGTAAGCGATACGCAAGGTATCCGCACGGGAAGCAGTCAGACGTATAGCGCAAGACCCGTTACGAGAAGCGGCGAAGTTAGGCCTAAAATCCCACACAGTGCACCGGCGAAAGTGTCGAACATTCTCATATTTGGTGATAGCCAGGCGAGGGGAATTGCGGAGAAAATGAACAATAAAGATATTGCAGCATCGGCTGTCATCTATCCAGGGGCCTCAATGACGAAGGTATTGGAAAACACGGAGCAGGCGGCAAGAAATCTCGGAAGTCGTGATACAGTAGTGATCATCGGCGGGACGAACGACGTAGCTCACAACGAGGCTAAGAATGTCATTTCTGAACTTAAATGTACACTAGGTAAGCTGACTCACACTAACATCTTTGTAGTGAACGTGCCCCACAGGCATGATTTGATTAGAGACTCGTGTGTGAACATTGAAGTGGACAAAGTTAATACAGATATGGTTAAAATTTGTAAACATTTTCGTAATACACAGGTAATTGATAGCAGCAGTTTCGAGAGACACTGTTACACAAAGCATGGCCTTCATCTAAACAATTCAGGCAAACGAAAGATAGCAAATATTGTTCTAGATTTTATTAATCTTAAGATAAGTACTGTAAAAAAGGCAACTCCCTTGAGTTATAATACTGACCAGGAAAACTAGTAGAAAGAGCCAGCCGTACTTCAAGCTGGCTCAGCCAACTAGAAAATGAAACTCAGGAAGGCAGGGAATTTCAAGTTAACCAATTGCAACAGTCAAGTTTTAGGGAGGAAGGGGGTCTGAGATTGCTCTTGGTAAACTGTCAGAGTGTAGTAAATAAACAATTAAAATTCGATACATTGATGGAATCTTATGAGACTGATGTGGTGATAGGAGTGGAATCGTGGTTGAGAGAAGGGGTGGGTAACAGAGAAGTATTTCCAGAAGGGTACACAGTCTATCGTAGAGACCGAGGAGATAAAAAGGGAGGGGGGTGTTTATTCTGGTGAAGGAAACTTATTGTTCACATGAATGGTTTACCGATGAAAGGGATGAAATATTAGGGATAAAATTAATTTGTGATAATATGATGGAGGTGGGAATTATAGGAACATACAGGCCAGGAAGACAGGAAAGGGACGTGGAAATATTTGAGAAAATAATAGATTATACTCATAAAAACAATAATAATGATGTGGTAATAATTGGGGGGAGATCTAAACTTGCCTGAAGTTGAATGGAATGGAGCTACAAGTGAAGCCCATGAACAGAAACTGGCAAATAAGTTAATCTGGGAGGGAGGATTTACACAAGTAGTTCAAGAACCAACTCGTCGCAATAACTTACTAGATGTATTCTTGGTTAAACCATGGGAAATTGTTGATAAAACTGAGGTAATTGAAGGAATAGGTGACCATAAGGCTGTAATAATGGATGTAGGACTGGTACCAAAAAGGCTTAATAAGAGGGTCACACAAGACAAGAAATTGTACAGAAAAACTAAAGTTGATGAATTTGGGACTTACCTTAAATCACAATTCAGTTGTTGGATAAGTGAAGGGAGTAATGTGGATACACTTTGGGCTAAATTCAAAGGAATCATTTGGGAAGGAGAGAAGAGATTTGTACCTGTTAAGAAGGGTAAAATGACCTCAGACCCTGTTTATTATACAAGGGAAATAAGAAAATTAAAAATAAAATGTAGAATAGTAAACAGGAAAATCAAAGAAGGTAGGGAGAGTAGAGAAAGTAGAAAACAGCTAATGAGGGAACTGAATAGAGTGAAAAAGGAAGCAAAAGAGAATTATATGAATGGCATTCTTCAAGAGCGTAATGACCACAAAGGGAAATGGAAAAAGCTGTATTCATATATCAGGAATCAAAAAGGAAAAGGAATCCAAATTCCTACAATGGTGGGAGAAGGGGGTGAACACTATTTAACAGATACTGAGAAAGCAAACCTCCTTAGTAAGGAATTCAGATATTCAGTAGATGATTGTCAGGAGTTGGAAACCGAAACAGAAGATACAGAAGGAGAGACACAGAGGGAAACAAGAAGCTTCTCATTCACAAATGAAGATATTTTCAGAGAAATCCAACTGCTTCAGCAAGGAAAAGCAGCAGGAAGTGATCAAATTACTGGGGAGGTGTTAAAGACAATGGGGTGGTATATAGTGCCTTATTTAAAATTTCGCTTTGACTATGTCGTAAATAATAGTGTAATACCAAAGGAATGGAAGGAATCTATAATAATACCAATTTATAAAGGAAAGGGTGATAAAAGGAAACCAGAGAACTACAGACCAATCAGCCTGACCAGTATAGTTTGTAAAATACTGGAGAGTTTAATATCAAAGTACATCAGAGGGATATGTGATGATAAAAATAGGTTCATGAGGAGCCAGTATGGACATGGGCGCCCGCAAGGGGGGGGGGGGGGCAAGGGGGGGCACTTTCCCTCCCCTGGAATTCTAAAAATGTTGATGTTCAATTCTTTAATATCATATCAGATGATTTCATAAACTGAACTTACTGACAGTCATCTAGCATCTGTTATAACTGGAAATTTCTGTAAACAATTTAATGTTGCTGACGTTATATTGGTTTTATATTCAAGAAAATTGTTAATGTGCCCTCCCCCCCCCCCTGGAAAAGATCCTGTGGGCGCCCATGAGTATGGATTTAGAAAGAAATTTTCTTGTGAGGCACAATTGGTGGGATTTCAGCAGGGCATATCAGATCAATTGGATTCAGGAGGCCAGTTAGATTGCATAGCCATAGATCTTTCCAAAGCCTTTGATAGAGTGGAACATGGAATATTATAAAAGAAATTGGAGGGAATAGAACTGGACGTAAGGGTTACACGTTGGGTGAAAGCATTTCTAAATTCAAGGGTTCAGAAAGTCAAAGCAGGAAATACCGTATCGCAGGAAGAGAAAGTTTGGAAGGGAATTGCACAGGGTAGTATAATCGGTCCGTTACTTTTCTTAATATACGTAAAAGATTTAGGGAATAATATAACATCAAAAATAAGGTTGTATGCAGATGACATAATTGTTTATAGGGAAATAAATACCATTGAGGATTGTTCAGAATTACAAAGGGACCTTGAAAGTATCCAACAATGGGTTGAAGAGAATAATATGAAGGTTAATGGAGGCAAATCAACTGTTACTACATTTACAAACAGGAGTTATAAAACTGAATTTGAATATACTTTGGATGGGGTAGTTATCCCAAAAGATGGCAAGTGCAAATACTTAGGTGTAAAATTTGAAAGTAATTTGCACTGGAAGGGTCATGTGGATGACATTGTTGGGAAAGCATACAGATCGTTACATGTCATAATGAGGCTACTTAAAGGATGCAACAAAGAATTAAAAGAGAAAAGTTACCTAAGTATGGTTCATCCATTATTGGAATATGCAAACGGTGTTTGGGATCCTCACCAAGAATACCTAATAAAAGAAATAGACAGTGTGCAGAGAAAAGCAGCAA
This sequence comes from Anabrus simplex, assembly GCF_040414725.1. Lineage (NCBI taxonomy): Eukaryota > Metazoa > Arthropoda > Insecta > Orthoptera > Tettigoniidae > Anabrus > Anabrus simplex. The sequence goes on along the minus strand of NC_090265.1, from coordinate 27,108,016 downwards.
GGTTTGTAACAGGGGATTTCAGGAGAAAGAGTAGTGTATCAGAAATGTTAAAGGAACTAGGGTGGGAAACTTTAAGTAAGAGAAGGGAGAAAACTAGACTTATAGGGTTATATAGAGCCTATACAGGAGAAGCAGCATGGGGAGATATCCGTGAGAGGCTTCAGTTGGAAAATAATTATATCGGCAGGACTGACCACAAATGTAAAATTAGAAGAAATTTTAGTAGAAGCGATTGGGGTAAATTTTCATTCATTGGGAAGGGTGTAAAGGAGTGGAACAGTTTACCAGGGGTAGTGTTTGATCCTTTTCCAAAATCTGTACAGATATTCAAGAAGAGAATAAACAGCAACAGAGAAAATAAATGAAATGTTAGAGGGCATTCGACCAGTGCAGGATATTGTAAATAAAAAATTGTGTGAATAAATTAATTCCATCCCCTAGTCTAAGGAGTTTGGACAGCCAAAGTAGGGGACTGCCTGTAGTGGTGAAGTACAGTGGGGACTTCGAGGGCCCTGGGACCGCTACGGTAGCTGTGAAGGCCCTTCAGGAACTCTGAAAAGTGGTGGCAAAAGGGGCTCTGGTTAAGACGCAGCAGGTCGTTATGCTACTTAGGTTCCAGAATGGGTAAAGGGAAAAAGAAAAAAGTAAATAAATGCAATGTAAATTTTAATCTTATATCAGTTGTACAGTATCATTTGAAGTAATTCCACATAAAGTATATCAGTTGACTATATTTGTAAGTAGTACAGGAGATATTATTAGTAGAATTCTGTAAACAATATAAATTTACTAAGGATGAGCTGTGTGTTTAATAGAAAAAAATTGTTAGCGTAAATTGTATAATATTGTATTATAGGAAAATTTTGTTCTCTTGTTAATTTAATATTTAGTGCTTGACAATAATGTATTTTAATGTACCATTTGCCACCGAGGTAGGCACCTCATTTGCAAATAAAGAGATTTTTTTATTTTTTTTTATTTTGAAGTTTTCACTCTCTGACTTCCAGTTTCTCCATCAGCCCTCTTCGGTTCAATGAAAGATACTCCATGACATACAGAGCTTCTTGTCGTATGACTGACGTATACTACTTCAGTTTCAGATTACGTGATAGACACTCCATGACATACAGAGCTTCTTGTCGTATGACTGACGTGTACTGCTTCAGTTTCAGATTGCGTGATAGACACTCCATGACATAAAGAGCTTCTTGTCGTATGACTGACGTATACTACTTCAGTTTCAGATTACGTGATAGACACTCCATGACATACAGAGCTTCTTGTCGCATGACTGACGTATACTGCTTCAGTTTCAGATTGCGTGATAGACACTCCATGACATAAAGAGCTTCTTGTCGTATGACTGACGTATACTACTTCAGTTTCAGATTACGTGATAGACACTCCATGACATAAAGAGCTTCTTGTCGTATGACTGACGTGTACTGCTTCAGTTTCAGATTACGTGATAGACACTCCATGACATACAGAGCTTCTTGTCGTATGACTGACGTGTACTGCTTCAGTTTCAGATTGCGTGATAGACACTCCATGACATACAGAGCTTCTTGTCGTATGACTGACGTGTACTGCTTCAGTTTCAGATTACGTGATAGACACTCCATGACATAAAGAGCTTCTTGTCGTATGACTGACGTGTACTGCTTCAGTTTCAGATAGCGCGATAGACACTCCATGACATACAGAGCTTCTTGTCGTATGACTGACGTGTACTGCTTCAGTTTCAGATAGCGCGATAGACACTCCATGACATACAGAGCTTCTTGTCGTATGACTGACGTATACTGCTTCAGTTTCAGATTACGTGATAGACACTCCATTACATAAAGAGCTTCTTGTCGTATGACTGACGTGTACTGCTTCAGTTTCAGATTGCGTGATAGACACTCCATGACATAAAGAGCTTCTTGTCGTATGACTGACGTATACTGCTTCAGTTTCAGATTGCGTGATAGGCATTTTTTGTTATAAGAGTTCTTTGTCAATTTCTAGGCCAGTTGCAATTCGTTGACTATCATGGGTAATGATGCTCTTTCTGATAAGTTGGGGATCAATCCATTCGACGAGATACTGAAACTCTCAGTCCTCTTGATTTTTCGCCTTTCTAATAGTATCTCTCTGCTAGCTTCTTTGATGGTGAAGAACTCTGTTTTCTCCAACGATACTTGAAGACCCACTTTGGCTGCCTGTCTTCTGAGGCAATTGATCTCTATTGTTGCTGTATCCAGCGAATCCGCAATCAGTGCCATGTCATTATTATATCTTCTTTATTTCTTTCTTTCTTTCTTTCTTTTTTTCTTTCTTTCTATATTATGCCCAATTAAAGAGCACGATTGAACTTATTTAGCTAACGTCCTTGCCTTTTTCTTCTCGCAAAATCTCTTCATCTTCTCGCTGTGGCTTTTCTTGCGATCTTCTGATCAGGTTTTGTTGGTGTTAGTACTTGGACGGTGTGTAAAGCGCTGATTGTCCTTTTGTACACTAATTTTCTGAACTTAGATCTGTCTAATACGATGTTATCTGTGATACCTATCTCCTGAAGATCTTTTTTTAACTTCGAGCAGCCAATTGTTTTTATTTTCATTGATAGGGCAAGGTTCGGAATTCGTTTGGTCACTCTCTGAGTGCTCATTCTGAGAATATGTCCATAAAATTTCAAACATATTTTCCTAAATATGTCTGAGATTTTCTCTGAGTATGGGTACAGGTCATGAAATTTCCTTATCATGCAGATTCCCCCTGTAACGACTAGTCCAAAAATGTTCCTTAAGATTTTTCTTTCTTGCTTTTCTACATCTTTAATCACTGATCTGCCCCCAATGATCGGTGCTTCGGGCTGATTACAGTGTTATAATGTCTTCCAGATATGGATGTTTTTATTATAACTGCTCCAAGTGAGTCTGTTTACTTCGCGATCAAGTCCTGAAGGCTGGATAACTTCTCCCAGGTATTTGAATTCAGACACTTGAGACATTTTGCCATATTGGGTTTTCATTGGTTTTCCATCTAGGTACCGAAGAAATTCTTCCATGTAGTGAGTTCTCTGATATGAGATCTGGAGTCCTGTTCTGGATGCAATTTCATGGTGTTTTTTCAATGGATGCAGTCGCTTCCTGTCTGTTACTGGACAACACTACTAAGTGATCAGCAAAGGCAAATCAGTGTAAATTAATTTTGTTTTCACGTAATCTATCAAAGGTTATTCCCTTAAATTATTTTTCCCAAATCCTAATCACTTTTCCAAAACAAGATTAAACAATAAAGAGCACAACCCTTCTGCTTGTCGGACTCTTGTTTTAGCAGCAAATGGTTCAGACAATTGCCCTAATAATTTAACCTTTGAAGTGGTACCAGTTAGTGTTTTCATTAATTTTGATTAATTCTCTTGTTTTCCTGTCTAATTTGAATTCTTCCAATACACGGAAAAGTGCCAGGTTTTCTATCGAGTCATATGCTTTTTTGAAGTAATCACCATCTGCCTGCTTTTGCGAATTTGTAGGATGGTCTTGTGGTTGAGAATCTGTTCAGCGTACGACCTGCCTTTCCCGAACCCTGCCTGATATTCTCCAATCAAATGATCTGTTTGTATTTCAAGTCTCTTGAGTAGGAGTTTTGAAAGAATTTTGCAGGTGACTGCTACTAGGAAAATACCTCGCTAGTTATTTATATCAGTTTCATTCCGTTTCTTATGTAATGGTGAATTATTGCACACTTCCAGTCTTCAAGAATTGTTTCAATGTGGTCCATTATTATTATTATTATTATTATTATTATTATTATTATTATTATTATTATTATTATTATTATTATTACTTTTATCATTATTATTGTACCGGCTGGTACACCTTTAGGCCGCAATTTTAAATTTTCCGCCAATAAGTATTCCTCTACAGGAGAAATTCTGAACTTTAACAACTGTATCAACTCATAAGTTTCTCAGAAGATGTTACTACCGTAAATTTTGTGATTACGAAGTTGTCAGTACTGTGAGGAGTTCAGCTTGTTTTGTTTTCTATTGATCAAGAAGTAGGGACATTCTCTCATAGATGTCACCGCCTAAAAACTATGATCATGCACCCTGGTGCGAAGTGAAGGAACTTTCCCGAGGAAATTTTGTATTCATAAGTTTTTGTTTTTACTAAATTTCGTTCTTTCATACGTGGGTGGGCAATATTAATCCTTTCTTTCCGCCAGTTTTGAAGTTAGCCAATCAAATATTTCTGTAATTAATTTTTGACCAATCGTGTCTTTCTTCTTCTTCTTCTTCTTCTTCTTCTTCTTCTTCTTCTTCTTCGATTTTCCATGTAACTGTGTACTCTAGCCAATAAACGACTGTGGGTGTGTCTTAATTATTCATGAACGGTCTCGAATCTTCCCCGAGAGTATAAAAACTGCTGATTTTCTTGTCTCTCAGTCAGATAATCAACATTTAGCTTAGTGTATGGACGTGTAGCAGGGGGCGGGTAGCGCCTCTTCCTTCGAGCAGCAGCTCTTCAACAAGGTAATGGCCGTTTAACATCTTTATTTCTTGCTAGCTCAGCAGTTTAACCCTCAGGGAAGGTCCGAAATCTTTTTATTATGTAACCTATCTCTAAAACATGTAAAAAAATTGTAAAACTTCACATATCTTTAACTGTAAATCGGGGATAGAGAGTGCTTTACCCTCTCGAACTTCCCTTCCTTTAGATTTGAGGTGACTACGTTTTCGTAACCGTTCTTCTACTCTTCCTTAATGTGTTAAATTTATTCTGTATACGAGTCACCTCAATAGTTTGGGAATAGCCCCTGTTTCATCAGCCTAGTGCCTCTTAGTTTTAAAGAAGTTTCATGTAGGAGTGCAGATCCACGCCTCCATTCAGTTTTGCATTTTGGGCCATTATCTTAACCTATTATTTTTCTACTAAGGCCCATTAGGTTGGGTACGAGATACCCCTGTTTCGTTGTAAGTGTGCCTTGAGGGCAGTGAATAGTAAAGTCCGTTGTGGCCTTTGATAGGCTCAGAACATTGAGAGCGGGTCAGCTCTTTCTTGTATTTGGATATGTGCCTCTAGGAGGCTTGACATTGCTAGGTAGGAGCAAGTGCTCCATGAAATAAGGGGATTTCTGCCCTTTGGTGATATGTGGTTGTGAGCTGAGAGCTCAGGAATTGTAAAATGTGGGGCTTGAAGCCCAGATCGTTAAAGTGTCTCTAAATCTTGGCTTTCCTTGTCTTGTACCTGATTTGTTAACTTGTTGTTATTTGTTGAATGTTCAAATTCTATGTCAAAATTGTTATGTTTTGCTATTTTTGAAAATATAACCTTTAATGCAATTTTAATCAATATCTCAGCTTTGTAGTTAGACCCATTCCAGCCCGCACCTTCTTTCACCTCTGCATTCCACGGGTAACCCCGTAACAAATATTATTATTATTATTATTATTATTATTATTATTATTATTATTATTATTATTATTATTATTAATGTCGTTTCGGCCAACTAAGGACCACGTCATTTCCACTGTCTCCTTTAACATTAGCCCCGTACTCCCGCGTTGGTTGCCTGTGATGTTCCCGACTTTCTTCCGTGCACACCTTCCTGTTTTTCGCTTCGGCTTTTCTTGGAAACTCTTGTGGTCTTAAGTTTCTTGTTAAGTGGGTTGCGCTCCAGGATATCATCATGTGTGTTGCCCACCTCATCTTTTTCTACCTCACAGAACTAGGCCCCTTCATTCTTTCTACCTTGGAAGTAGAGGAAGATCCTCTAAGGAAACCACGAGCTTCACGTCGGTGCCGGGGCTTGTGTGCTTGTTGATCCTGAGGGCTGTGCCAGCTCAGGCTTGCCCATGCTGGATTGGCCTCGGTGTAGAGCCAGACTAACAAGGTGTCCCCCAGTCAGTACCCGTGCTCCTTCCTCCCTTCCTATCCTAACGTCCAGAATTTTCAGTTCTCTTACTGTTTAGCCAACTTCTCTGCCTCGGGTAGTCTCCCTGTGGGTGGGTCCGGCTCTATGGCTAAATGGTTAGCGTGCTGGCCTTTGGTCACAGGGATCCCGGGTTCGATTCCCGGCAGGGTCGGGAATTTTAACCATAATTGGTTAATTTCGCTGACACGGGGGCTGGGTGTATGTGTCGTCTTCATCATCATTTCATCCTCATCACGACGCGCAGGTCGCCTACGGGTGTCAAATCAAAAGACCTTCATCTGGCGAGCCGAACTTGTCCTCGGACACTCCCGGCACTAAAAGCCATACGCCATTCCATTCCTGTGGGTGGGGGCCGTAGATTATCACCCACGGTATCCCCTGCCTATCGTAAGAGGCGACTAAAAGGGGCCCCAGGGGCTCTGAAGTAGGGAGCTAGGGTTGACGACCACGGGGCTCATAGCTTAGTCCTGGCATTATTTCCACTTGTGCCAGGCTCCTCACTTTTATCTATTCTATCCGACCGCTCTTGGCCAACTCCTGTCTTTTTCCGACCCCGACGGTATTAGGGCATTGGAGGCCTAGGGAGTCTTTAATTTTCACGTCCTTCGTGGCTCTTGTCTTTCTTTGGCCGATACCTTCATTTTTCGAAGTGTCGGATTCCTTCCATTTTTTTCTCTCTGATTAGTCTTATATAGAGGATGGTTGCCTAGTTGTACTTCCTCTTAAAATAATAATCACCGGTGAGTTGGCCGTGCGGTTAGGGGCGCCCAGCTGTGAGATTGCATCCGGGAGATAGTGAGTTCGAACCCCACTGCCAAAAGACCTGAAGATGGTTTTCCGTGGTTTCCCATTTTCACACCAGGCAAATGCTAGGGCTGCATCTTAATTAAGGCGACCGCCGCTTCCTTCCCACTCCTAGCCCTTTCCTACCCTATCGTCGCCATAAGACCTATCTGTGTCGGTGCGATGTAAAGCAACTGGTACAAAAAAAAAAAAAAAACTAATCGTCTTGGTTGACCTTGCAGGCCTCGTCTGGTCACGTGACCATAAAAATCAACCCTTCTCTTCCGCATCGTATCGGTTATATTTTCTACATGGTATAGAGCTCGTGGTTATGCCGTCTTCCACATTCAACTTTGTCTTTGATAGGCTTATTTTCCTCAAAATTATTTATTACCCGGTATTATTATTATTATTATTATTATTATTATTATTATTATTATTATTATTATTATTATTATTATTATTATTATTAAAAATGAAACTCCACAGTCGGTTTCCAGTCATTCGACCGGGTCAGGAATGGAGTGAAGGAAGCCCCATCTAGCGGCGAGGATGGGAAATGTGCCGGCTGCCGAAGCCTGTCGCACTATTATATTATTATTATTATTATTATCATTATTATTATTATTATTATTATTATTATTATTATTATTATTATTATTATTATTATTATTCAGAAACAAGTGTAATTATTTGGAGATCTATTCAATTACTGTTGTTAGTGTTAAAAGTTCTAATAATTTCAGTGTTTAAACAACACATCCTGTTGCCAATCTAATTTCGGGGTGTGAACGTGCAGAACACCTGAGAGAGATGACAATACTGTGAAGGCTCACAAGATGGATCGCTGACGCAACAGCTTTTGTTGTGACTACTGAATGCTTCTCTACGGGATGTGTCTTCTCATCAATAAATATTTATCCTGCCCAAGCAAGTCCCCGCTGAGTCCTACAATGAACGCAGCTAGACTTGTCTTGAGGGGTTCTTCACTAGGCTGGCCAGATATCGGGAAAAGGACGCAATGCTCGTGTTTTGTTCCGGGTATGGCCCGAAAAACTGTACGCCATATGTTCCGACTTACTGCATGACAACTGGTATTTTTAATCTAGAGCAAATCGGGTGAGTTCGCCGTGCGGTTAGAGGGCTGGCAGCTGAACGCTTGCTTCCGGGAGATAGTGGGTTCGAATCCCACTGTCGGCAGCCCTGAAGATGGTTTTCCGTGGTTTCCCATTTTCACAACAGACAAATGCTGGGGCTGTACCTTAATTAAGACCACGGCCGCCTCCTTCAAACTCCTAGCCCTTTCCTATCCCATCGTCGCAATAAGACCTATCTGTATCGGTGCGACGTAAAGCCAGTAGCAAAATAAAAAAATTAATAATAATCTAAAGCATATTATCTATTGCGATGACAACGTTAGTTACTCTTGTCCACACTAGGGTGAGCGTGTGATGGAAGTTGTGACGAATCAATCAATCAATCAATCAATCAATCAATTAATCAATCAATCAATCTGCACTTACGGCACTTCCCTAGAAGGCAGATTCCCTGTAAGTTACTATATTTAGCCTTCTTAAACAATTTCAAGGTATCAGCTTCCATTCGGTAGATAGAGGGTTCAAACTCCACTGTCGACAGCCCCTGAAGATAGTTTTCCGTGGTTTCCCATTTTCATACCAGGCAAATGATGGGGCTGTAGCATAATTAAGGCCACGGTCACTTCCTTTACATTCCTAGCCCTTTCTCATCCCATCGCCGCCGTAAGATATATCTGCGTCGGTGCGACGTAATAAATAAATAAATAAATAAATAAATAAATAAATAAATAAATAAATAAATAAATAAATAAATAAATATCATTTTTAAAGAAGGTGGAACTTAATCGAATATCTCCCTTGGTAAATTATTCCAGTCTCTATTTCCTTTTCCTATAAACGAATATTTGCCTCAATTTGTCCTAATGAATTTTTACTTTATTTTCATATTATGACCTTTCGTACTTTTAAAAGCTCTGCTCAAGACTTTTCGTCTGCTAATATCATTTCACGCCATCTCTTCATTGACAGTTCGGAGCATACCGCTTAGTCGAGCAGCTCGTCTCCTTACTCCCAAGTATTCCAGCCCAAAGTTTGCAACATTTTTATAACACATCTCTTTAATCGGGTATCATCCAGAACAAATCGTGCTGCTTTCCTTTGGATTTCTCGTATCAACCAATCCTGGTGAGAGTCCTATACACTGGAACACACTCTAGTTGGGGTCTTACCAGAGACTTATACGCCCTCTCCTTTACATCCTTACTATAACCCTTGAACACCCTCATAACCATGTACAGAGATCTGTACCCTTTATTTAAAATCCCATTTATGTCATGAAGATCTTTCCTTATATTAACACCTGGGTACTTACAATGAGCCCCATAAGGAACTTTCACCCCATCAACGCAGTAATTAAAACAGAGTATTTTTTTCTATTTGTGAAACACACAACCTGACTTTTCACCCCATTTATATGTGACGTCACCCTACCCCACCAGTTTTCTCTGTTACGCAAATTAAACTTCAGTAATTCTTTTGCCATTAGAAACCCTATTTCTTTCTTTCTTAATATGCGTACCCTCCAGGGTCGGTTTTTCCCTCGGACTCAGCGAGAGATCCCATCTCTACCCTCTCAAGGGCAATGTCCTGGAGCTTCAGACTCTGGGTCGGGGGATACAACCGGGGAGGATGACCTGTACCTCGCCCAGGCGGTCTCACCTGCTATGTTGAACAGAGGCGTTGCAGGGGGGGGGGGGGATTGGAAGGGATAGACTGGGAAGAGGGAAGGAAGCGGCCGTGGCCTGAAGTTAGGTACCATCCCGGCATTTGCCTGGGGGAGAAGTGGGAAACCACGGAAAACCACTTCCAGGATGGCTGAGGTGGGAATCGAACCCACCTCTACTCAGTTGACCTCCCGAGGCTGAGTGGACCCCGTTCCAGCCCTCGTACCACTTTTCAAATTTCGTGGCAGAGCCGGGATTCGAACCCGGGCCTCCGGGGGTGTCAGCTAATCACACTAACCACTACACCACAGAGGCGGACAACCCTATTTCTTCAAGATTATTATTATTATTATTATTATTATTATTATTATTATTATTATTATGCTAACTTATCTGGGGAGCAGGTAGTTTAAAAACAGTCTGCAAGTCTGAAAATTCGTGCATTCTCATCCCTTCAAAGTGAATACGCTACCTCAGCTGTTAGTCATATTAAATGAAGTGAATCGAGGGTAATTAGAATTCAATTTTCTATAAACGAGTTCATATACAATTTCATTCTAACTGGCAGTTTTCCAAGACATTTTTTTTTTTTTTTTTGTGAAGCATGCATTGTCTGATAAATACCAAAATAATGGTAAATAATGTTGAATGAAATGGCTTTTAGTGCCGCGAGTGTCCGAGGACATGTTCGGCTCCCCAGGGGCAGGTCTTTTTCCCACAGGTGACCTGCGCGTCGTGATGAGGAAGAAATAATGACGAAGACAACACTTACACCCAGCCCCCGTGCCAGCCAAAATAACCAATGATAGTTAAAATCCCCGATCCTGCTAGGAATCGAATCCAGGAACCCTGTGACGAATGACCAGCACGCTACCCATTTAGCCATAGAGCCGGACGTTAACATAGTTGAAAATGGTACATTCGCTCTCTAGACATCTGCCAGTGTCTCAGGAGAAGAGGCTGCAGTTTCGCGTTCGGGTTGCCGGAGGTCAGTGATTAAGTACATTCGAAATGGATGGCCCGCTGAGGGTAAGTTTCCGGAACTTTTACGTTACAACAAACTTCAAGCAGCTAGAATGCACAGGGCTAAAGCAGAGCATTTCCAGCATATGAAACTATATCATCCTTTACGTATGCCAGATCTTAAGAGTATATATCGTACAACAGTTCGGGAAGAAATATCTAGTTTGTGAACAATTTTCTATTAGGTACACGACAACAGCTGGACGTAGTCATTTGTCACGGTCAAGTGACCTGGACTCCTGTCGAGACCCCACATTCCGTGAACTGAGCTCTGCTGCACTACGAGGCAACATTCGGACCCCTGATGGCACATAATGTGAACAAGTTAGACAACCTCACTTCACAAGGTTCGCAAACACAAAGACATTTTGACAGGGCTTAAATACCCGTAAAAAAGGAATATTTCGTTGCCTTAATAATAATAATAATAATAATAATAATAATAATAATAATAATAATAATAATAATAATAATAATAATAATAAGCGGGTGAGTTGGCCGTGCGGTTAGCGGCGCGCAGCTGTGAGCTTGCATCCAGGAGACAGTGGGTTCGAACCGCACGCTCGGCAGCCCTGAAGATGGTTTTCCGTGTTTCCCATTTTCACACCAGGCAAATGCTGGAGCTGTACCTTAATTAAGGCCACGCCCTCTTCCTTCGCACTCGTATTCTTTCCTATCCCATCGTCGGCATGAGACCTTACTGTGTCTGTGCGGCGTAAAGCAAATAGTTGTACTAACTGGTTTGATAGAAGGCAGTTAGGGTTTAGGAAAAATTATTCCAGTGAAGCTCAACTTGTAGGATTCCAGCAAGATATAGCAGATATCCTGGATTCATGAGGTCAAATGGACTGTATCGCAATTGATATATCCAAGGCTGTTGATAGGGTAGATCGTGGGAGATTACTGATGAAAATGAGGGCTACTGGACTAGACAAAAGAGTGGTTGAATGGATAGCTACATTACTAGAAAACAGAACTCAGAGAATTAGAGTAAGTGAAGCGTTCTCTGATCCTGTAATGATTAAGAGGGATATTCCACAGGGCGGTATTATTAGACCTTTAAGTTGTTTATATAAGTTATATAAAATATGAGCGAAGATCTAGAATTGCAGATAAGGATATTTGTAGATCATGTTATACTATATAGAGTAGTTGCAGGATTGTGGGGCTTAAACAATGTAGTAAGATGGACAGCAATGTGATGAAAAGTCAAGTTGTAAGTTTCACCAAGAGGAAAAGTCCTCTCAGTTTTAATTATTGCGTTGATGGGGTGAGAGTAGCTCATGGGGAACAAGGTAAGTCCATAGGTGTTAATATAAGGAATGACTTTTTTTTTTTTTTTTTTTTTTTTGCTAATTGCTTTACGTCGCACCGACCCAGATAGGCCTAGGTCTTATGGCGACGATGGGACAGGAAAGGGCTAGGAGTGGGAAGGAAATGGCCGTGGCCTTAATTAAGGTACAGCCTCAGCATTTTCCTGGTGTGAAAATGGGAAACCACAGAAAACCATCTTCAGGGCTGCCGATAGTGGGGTTCGAACCCACTATCTCCCGAATACTGGATACTGGCCACACTTAAGCGACTGCAGTTATCGAGCTCGGTGGAATAATCTTCATTGGGGTAATCACATTAACGAGGTTGTTAAGAAAGGTTACAGATCTCGAGCGTATTTAAGGGTTGCAGTAAGGATGTAAAGGAGAGGGCCTATAAGCCCCTGGTAAGACCGCAGTTAGAGTATGGCTCCAGTGCATGGAACCCTCACCAGGACTACTTGATACGACAACTGGAAAAAATTCAAAGGAAAGCAGCGCGATTTGTTCTGGGTGATATCCGACAAAAGAGTAGTGTTAGGGAAATGTTGCAAGCTTTGGGCTGGGAAGACTTGGCAGTAAGGAGACGAGATGCTTGACTATGTGGTATGTTTCGAGCTGTCAGTGGTGAGTTGGCTTGGAATGACATAAGTAGAAGAACAACCTTGAGTGGGACTTTTAAAAGTAGGAAAGATCACAATATGTAGATAAAGTTGGAATTCAAGAGGACAGATCGGGCAAACATTCATTTATAGACGAGGAGTAAGGGAAATGCTGTCCGGCTCCATGTGCTGGCCTTTGGTCACAGGGGTCCCGGGTTCGATTCCCGGCAGAGTCGGGAATTTTAACCATCGTTGGTTAGTTTCGCTGACACGGAGGCTGGGTGTATGTGTCGTCCTCATTGCGACGCGCAGGTCGCGTGCAGGTGCCGAATCAAAAGACCTGCATCTGGCGAACTGAACTTGTGCTCGGACACTCCCGGCACTAAAAGCCATACGCCATTTCATTTCAAGGAAAATGTTCGATAAATTTCCAAGTTCGTAGAAAATATTTAAGAAAAAGCTAAGTAAACAATTATAAATAAATGTAAATATGAGGTAAACGATTGATAAGGAACCTGCCACCTGGGCGACCGCCCTAAATGCAGATCATTGATGACTGATGAGGATTGATGAAGTATTTAACTTACAATGATCCGCACGAGGCACACAGTAATTAAAACTGAGAGGACTTTTCCTGTTAGTGAAACTTACAACTTGACTTTTCATTCCGTTTACTAAAATACCATTATCCGCTCTCCATTACAGTATAACATCATCCGCGAAATGCCTTATCTCGGATTCGAGCTCCATAGACGGATCATTTTCATATATTGTAAGAGAACATAAAGATCCAATAACACAGCCTTTCTCCCCCCCCCCCCTCTTCCCCCGCTCTTATTACAGAATCAGGTAACACTTCACCTACTCTAATTCTCTGAGTTCTATTTTCTAGAAATTTGGCCACCAATTCAACCTCCCTTTTGGGTGCTCCAGTACCCTCATTTTAGTCAGTAGTCTCCCATGATCTACTCTATCAAAAGCCTTAGATAGCCTAGGTTATATCTGGCTGAAATACTATAATTCGACCTGTGTATTTGAACAAAAAATGCAGTAGAGCTCTGTGTCATTTGCGACGTCTCAACTAAGTTCGGTACCGTAGTGAGAATTTGTCCCACCATCTTCAGAGTTGCATACAATAATTTAGCCTATCATTGCCGTATGGCTACGTGACAAACCAGTTCTGCTGTACCCTCTGGAGCAGTAATGAATGAACTATAATAGGTGACACCCTCCCCCTGCGCTCTGGCTCATGTGTGAGGGCTGAAGACCGCGCCCCTAGGGCGTGCTGAAGACGGCCATTTTGTATCGCTCCCTGGTCTGTGAACACAAACCACTAATTGTAACTTTATACACGAGGAGACCAAACAGTGTAGGCAATACGAGGCAATACTTTCATTCATGGCATGATGCTCCATCGCTGTACCACATGGCGTTCATGGAAGTAGCGGAGAATGGGAATTAAAAGTGCGGGGGGAAAAAAATGTACAGACGACAAACCGTACCCGGGTTCATGGGCTACAGCGAACGGGTGGCGGTGGTGGTGGGGGGTATACATCAAAACTGAAACAAGAAGCTACAAAGTGGTAAGTTTTTTGATGCTCTCTGAGCAAATTTCCACGCAGAGGTAAAGGTTGAGAGTTTACCAACTTAAGTGCGGTAATACTTTTCTTTTGAGATTTTGATTCAATAATATACAATAAAACTTTCAGCAATGGAACATTATTAGGTACGGTACGCATTTATTGCAACTAAATAGAAGTACGGTAAAATGAAATGAAATGGCGTATGGCTTTTAGTGCCGGGAGTGTCCAAGGACATGTTCGGCTCGCCAGATGAAGGTCTTTTGATTTGACACCCGTAGGCGACATGCGCGTCGTGGTGGTGGTGGTGGTGATGATGATGATGAGGAGTAGGAGGAGGATGATGATGATGATGATGAAGACGACACATACGCCCAGCCCTTGTGCCAGCGAAATCAACCAATGATGGTTAAAATTCCCGGCAGGGCCGGAATCGAACCCGGGACCCCTGTGACCAAAGGCCACCACGCTAACCATTTAGCTATGGACCCGGACCACTGGTACTGACCGACAGATTAACAAACGACTTTGTCTTTAAATTGTAAGCAGTTCCACGTAAAGTGCCTCGTGGACACATCGGGAGTTCATGTAGTCAAAGCCATGACAGGAATGGAGGATACTCAGGAGCGCTGATAGCATTAGGGTAGGAAGAAACGAAGAGTTGACAAGTCGATCAGATCTAATGAAATAGGCCTACAAGCAGACAGAGATTTCCCTTCATCACATCCTCATCTTGTCAGCCGAGGGAGTCCTTCCCTTTCTTTTGCCGATAACTCTTCGAAGTGTCGGACCTTCTCCACTTTTACCTCTGATTATTGTTAACAGAGAATACCTCGAGAAGAAGTACGGTGTGATTATACAACTACAATCATTTAGTATTTTAGTACACGCTAAAGAGACTGCCAGACTGACGAATGCGTGCGGAAAGCGGGTGAATCACACCTCAATGTCCATGACCTTGGCAAAAAAATTATATATACTTGCCACTCTTCCTCACACCAACATGCAAAGTCTCCCATACTTGCTGTGGCGCTATGCAAATCTGTTAGCAGCGAAGAACGACATTTTGTGTATATTTCCGCTAAGAATTTTGTTATTAATTAAAGACAATAAAGGAGACAACTGATAAGACAAAAGGACTTAGGCCTTTACAAATCACCTTTTTAAATAATTCCTACTTTCAGCCGGCTAAAATGGAATAAAATGTAATATGTTCTCCACAAAGTGGAGTTGCTTTCTTCGCCGAGTCAGATAGCCTAATAATGCTACTTTCTTAAGTAAGTTACTTTCTTAAGGAAGTCGGAGATGGCGAGGTGCCGGAATTTTGTTCCACAAGAGTTCTGTTACGTACTAGAAAATCTACTGACTCGGATCTGGTCTATCTGAACACCTTCAAATAGCAACGGAATGAGCAGGGACCGAACCCTCCAAGTTGCGCTCAGAAAGCCAGCTCCCTAATGTCTGGGTCACTCAGCCCGACCTATGGATTGTGCGAGCTCACTCTGACAGCACAGGAAACAAAAGTCCTGCCAGCTTACCGTAGAAAGAGAGAAATGACGATGTGTTTTGATTCGATGCCCAGGAACAAAAGCAAACTTATTCCCACATATGGATAAATTATTTTCAAACCCTTTTGTCAAATAAAATCAGGTTTTACATGCCTTTGATGTTCTATAATATGCTCCGTAGTATAAACGAAGTAATGAAATGGCGTATGGCTTTTAGTGCCGGGAGTGTTCGAGGACATGTTCGGTTCGCCAGATGCAGGTCTTTTGATTTGACCCCCGTAGGCGACCTGCGCGTCGTGATGAGGATGAAATGACGATGAAGATAACACATACACCCAGCCCCCGTGCCAGCGAAATTAACCAATTATGGTTAAAATTTCCGACCCTGCCGGGAATCGAACCCGGAACCCCTGTGACCAAAGGCCAGCACACTAACCATTAAGTCGTGAAGCCGGACAACGAAGTTAGAAGCGTAAATTTTGCGATGAACGTGGCGTTACAATATCCTCACCTTAGTACTACACGTAGGCAATAGCATTATTGTAGAAAACAGGCTTGAAAATGTCCTTATGACCTGTTGCTGAAAAATAGCTGACAAAAGTTCGAAAGAAATGCATTGAATTGATGAAAAACACGCAATATTTTGCAGTATTCTCTAAATATTGTTGTATAAATGATTTTTGAAATTAAAAATATGTTATCTAGTTGTTGCACTGATATAACATTTAGGACATGTTAGGTTACCCACTTGTGATATTTTAAAATGAGCAGTATTAAACACATATTTATGTTCCAAAAAATTACAAACTGACTTGACTCTTGTAGAAAAATGCACGAATATTTCATACTTAGTTCCTTTAAAGTGCATGCTATTAAAATTGTATAGGCCTAAAAATGGATATCGTAAGAAATTTGCTGTAAGTCACTTTATTTATTCGCTGTCGGATGAGGCTATGTCTCTGTCATTTAATTCCTTAGTGGGAGGACTTGGAAGAATAAATCACATTATAAACTAAACTTTGTGGTTGGCTACTGTTCTTGGTGAGATCCTGGGTCTGCAGCTGCGATCGCAACTTGAGGGACCGTAGAAACAAGAAACTTACGTACAGTAAATGAAATAATATGCGGAACACTGCTTCAGAACACTTGCTAACGCTTGTGAGCAATTAGTCTACTACTCGCCAGTATCTGACGTGGCTCAGGCGGCAGCGCACCGGCCTCTCACCGCTGGGTTCCGTGGTTCAAATTCCAGTCACTCCATGTGAGATTTGTGCTGGACAAAGCGGAGACAGGACAGGTTTTTCTCCGGGTACTCCGGTTTTCCCTGTCATCATTCATTCCAGCAACACTCTCCAATATCATTTCATTTCATCTGTCAGTCATTTATCATTGCCCCAGAGGAGTGCGACAGACTTCGGCAGCCGACACAATTCCTATCCTCGCCGCTAGACGGGGGGTTCATTCATTCCATCACTGACCCGGTCGAATGACTGGAAAAAGGCTGTGGAATTTTTTCTGGCGTTAAACTACTAAGACCAGCTTCAACCACCTCCTTCCCTCTGGAACCCATACCTCTCTTATTTACTGTTTACAGAATGAACTGAACACAGCCAGCCACAAACAATGTATAGGCGTACCGATAGTTGACAAATGTGCCCATTATTAACAGTGAGTGGTACTGTAGACATCTCATTGTTCTCAGCCGATGTTGCTTGGTGGTTATGATTATTGTTTTAAGAGGAAGTACAGCTGGGTAACCATCATCTATAAACACTAATCATATAGGAAAAATGGAAGGGATCCGATACTTGGACAAATGAAGGTATCAGCCAAAGAAAGACAAGGGCCACGAAGGCTATGAAAATGAAAACTCCCTGGGACTCGAATGTTCTAATACCATCGCGATCGGAAAAGAACAAGAATTTCCCAAGGGAGGCCGGACAGGATAGATGAAAGTGAGGATCCTGGCACAAGTAAGTGGATTTAATACCTGGACTCAGCTAACGACCCCGTGATCGGCAACCCACGTTCCTAAGTTAAGAGCCCCTGGTGCGTGTTACTTGCACAGCTCCACTTGTGCCATGCCCTAGAGCAGGGATGGTGGACCTATGCCACTAGGTGACATGTGGTCACCAAGTCGCACATCCGACAACATACTAATATATTTGAATGTTTTTAACATGTAATAAATAGGTCGGAATCCTAGCAACATAGGACATGTTAATATTAGACTTCAACAAAGAAGTATGCCTCCGTAAATTCTATGACCATATATTTCAAACATTTTACTAGTTAAAGCAAAAATATACATTATTCATAGAATTTACCTGCTTTCAAAAACATAATTTATAGTGTTCTTTGCAAAATAAAACCATGAAGCAATAAGTCGAATGGATTTATGTGTACTGCGAACTAATACCTAAATGAAGCCAAATGATGGGTTTCATGGTCATATTAAAGGAAAATAACCGATGACACACTTGACAGTAAAAAGTAGACCTTAACTGACATGCTAGTGCCAGCCCTGCTTTAGACAAACACATGCCCACTTGTTGAAGTTGAAATGCAGACTGGTCTGCACCGGTATTATTCTGTGAGATATCCACAGAATCCTTCAAGCAGCTAAGCGCAGAATACATAACCTAAAACTTGAAAAAATAGAGTTACCTAGTTTGCTAAGATGACGAGATAGTACGATTAGAACTTCAGTCTATGTCACGCAACATTAGTACCATGGTTACCGCTTGCATCGGCAATATCTACGCGCGGTATGACTGTCCTATGTTTATTTTTCTCGCAGACGACTCGCACGACTTAGCCCTGGACCACAATGACGTTTCTCTTCACATTAATACACCACGGCATTCTATGTCGCTTACTGGTCACGAAATGATAGGATTGATAGAAGCAAAGCCTACTACTTCTTTCTTCGTACATAGCGCATCCAGTGCATCTGGCCATTGTTGATACAGAAAACATATCTAATTATATTGACATGGCATCGTGCGATGGATGTGTTATTAATGTAACAAGTTTTTCAGCGAATTACAAGAACAACTTCAATGATTTACTTCAATTCTATGTACGTCACAATTTGATTTCAAATAGCAGAGTATGTGAATGGTGTGGCCGTCACGTCAAATTATTAGTGAATGAGAAGTTCAATCGTGTTGTTTTTTCGTGTCGTCGCCTAATCTCCACTACATTAAGTTTGGTTCCATTTACATACATTCTTCTTCTCTATTATACATTGTTTATCATTCAGGTTACATTTCCTTGTGATTTTTTGTTCCGGTGTGGGGAACGCTACGTACTACTAATAATTAGGCCTCTATTTCTTTTTTATATTCAATCACAAGTCGCGCGGATTTAAGTTTCTATTTCGTATTCATATTTAAGCATAACTAGCGCTATCTATGGTTTCAAGTGTTTAGAATCGTAATTACTGCATCGAAACGTCTCAACTATTTCATCACGTTGTTATATAATCGTGGCTGGCGTTGGCACGAATGGACTCTGCATCGCCTGAAGATTTGCCCTATGAAATGTCACCTCCATAGTTCAACATAGCCAGATATTCTTACTCTTATTTGTTTCATATGGTTATTCTTTGACATTGCCTCACTCTTAGGTCTTTTCATCGCGTAAGTTGGTCATAACTTCTGTCTGTATTGAATTATGGGAACGACATTTCACTGGACCAATGACTGTCCATTCGCCCACCGTCAGCTATGATTACTATGATACAAACTTGCGTGACAAGGTCTGAAGTTTTACCGTAGTACGTGTTGTACGTATTCGAAATGAACACGTTGTTCAGTTAATTGGCATTTCATTGAAAAATGAACTCCACTAAAAGCTTCTGGCATGAACGCGAATGCTACATTTAAAAATTTCTTACTCATAGCACAATAATAGAAACATGGTTTAGAAAAATTGCCACCCCACAAAAGTTGGCGTTCCGGGCCAAAGCCCATGTTGACCCATGAGTGATTACGGTTGGTAATCAACAATACGAGTACATTTTTTCATTGTTCTGGTATCACAGATAAGACTAGAGGCGGCAAACTATCGATAGTAATCGCCATCGGTATTTTCTGATATTATGAGCTCTACTATCGATAGTAATCGATAGTTTTCAAAAAGTGGAAGGAATCATATCTTCTTGTATCCGAATTTGGCCGCCTATGGACCGCATTGAACTTAAGGCTTTCTCTTCTTCTTCTTCTTCTTCTTCTTCTTCTTCTTCTTCTTCTTCTCCTCCTCCAGAAGCTCTTCATTCTTTCACTTCTGATCTTCCTTTCTTTCTCAGATATGACCAGTTTGGGTCTACATTTTGGTGGTTTCTCCTGGAATGTTTTGATGCTGTCCACTCGACTTCTAAATTCTTTTCTGTTGTGAACCATATCCCCTGTAAGTCCACTTTCTATTGCATCTCTTTTTACCTCTTCCACCCACTTCGTCGAAGCTTTTAGTCCAGTGATGTACTTGAATATTTTCATAGTTAGCCGTTTCTCATCCATTCTTTCTAGATCCCCATAGAATTTTAGCCTTCGCTTTCGCATGGTGACAGTGACTTTTTCGGTGTATTTATAGAGGTCATCATTTTTCCTCCACTCCCCATCAGCATTTTTCTGTGGTCCTAAAATTTTCCTTAAGATTCTCCTCTCCTTTTTTTTCGAGATCTTGAAGCTCACTCTTTTTATTCATTGTCAGGCTCTCTGAAGCGTAGAGACCATCTGGCTTTACCACTGAGCTGTAGTGTCTAAGTTTCGCCTTGTAAGATATTGCTCTCTTGTTGTATCTGTTCTGGGTTAACCTGTAAGCCAATTCTAGTTTTCTAATTCTTGCCCTAATTGCCTCTTTATCCAATCCATTAGGTTCTATCCATTATATCATTATGCCTGAAAATACAGTAGAACATTTATTGAACACAATCCACAAAATATCAGTAGAAAGCACAACTATTTCATGCTATGTAAGTTCTCAAATTAAAATCGGAATCACTCATAAATCTCTTCAGTGGCACGTCCGAGACATTCTCGGGCTGCACACACTCGCCCATAACGTGACCGCCCGAGACATTCTCGGGCTGCACACACTCGCCCATAACGTGACCGCCCGAGACATTCTCGGGCTGCACACACTCGCCCATAACGTGACCGCCCGAGACATTCTCGGGCTGCACACACTCGCCCATAACGTGACCGCCCGAGACATTCTCGGGCTGCACACACTCGCCCATAACGTGACCGTCCGAGACATTCTCGGGCTTCACACACTCGCCCATAACGTGACCGTCCGAGACATTCTCGGGCTGCACACACTCGCCCATAACGTGACCGCCCGAGAAATACTCGTTCAGCTGCAGTGTTCATTTTGCGATCGCCCGACATATTCTCGGGTAATCTTTGGAAAAATGTTTTACAGCATTCTCAACAGATCGCAGGAGAGTTTTCAGTCGCTTTCATGAAGTCTTTGACCTAAAATGTGCCTTACCTTCTCTCACCTACATACAATCTCTGACAACTTATAAATATCATTTTTTGTGCCGTATTGGCATCAACTCAATGTTAGGCACTGAAGTCGTAGGTACACAGAGATACTTAAATGCACACCTATGAATTGGAACAAACTCCTCACCAGTTAACTGCAAACATTTTTTTTTTTGTTTGTTAAGAATGAAGCCATGTTTTCCAGTGTTGACTTAGTTAAATGTAACAAAGGCTTTTCAGTCTGTCAAACACACAGTAAATACAATGTAAAATAATGTTAGTGAGGTATGTTTATAGTGTTATAATTTACATTGTATTTGCTGTGTGTTTGACAGACTGAAAAGCCTTTGTTACATTTAACTGTAAACAGCTGTGCTATTTCTGTTAGTGCGAAAAATAAGCCAGTATGGGGGGGTTTGATGTGAGA
Organism: Anabrus simplex; assembly: GCF_040414725.1. Taxonomy (NCBI): domain Eukaryota; kingdom Metazoa; phylum Arthropoda; class Insecta; order Orthoptera; family Tettigoniidae; genus Anabrus; species Anabrus simplex. The sequence continues at coordinate 27,086,602 of NC_090265.1, read as the reverse complement.
CCAAGACCGACTCCAATCCTCAGACCTTAATGCTACTCTCGATTGGTCAAAGATGGCGAATCGAGTAGCCGAATTTGTTGGAAACGTGGGTTTGTTTTGGTTTGTTGTGATCGTGTTCAGTCGGTGTTTTTTCATGAAAGTTGAGGATAAACGTTAGGTTATTTGCAGAATTTTAGCGTGGGAGTGTGTATATGAATCAGTGGACATTCATGATATGTAATTATGTGTAGTAATGTGAAAAGGTGTTTATTTTAATATGGGTCGCTCATGCTGTGTGCCGGGTTGCAAATCAAACTACACGAATGCCTCTCGTACTAGTATTTTTAAGTTTCCTAAGGAGAAAACATTAAGAGAAAAGTGGATTAGGAGTATACACCGTGACAATTTTGAAGTAAATGATAAAACAGTCGTATGCATACACCACTTTGAGGATAAGTTTGTGGTTAGGGAAGATGTTTTTCCAGTTCTAAATGGAGAACCTATTCGTGTTCCACGAAAATATCCAAAACTAAGTAATGATGCTTACCCCACAATTTTCCCTAATCAACCACCATATCTAACAGTCAGGCTAAGTAAAGGAAGAAAAGATCCTGCTGAACGTGTGCAGAAGATATTACAGAGAGATGAGGATGATTTTAATGAATGGTGTGAACAGGATACTATTGCAGATTTTGATTCTTTTTTATGTGAAATTAAAAATGGGCAGGTAAATCCATTCACAACGATTGTAAAGGAAGACTATGTTAGTTTCATTAAAATAGATGATAATGGATATCGAGATATTCCATCAGTGTCTGTGTGCTTTAAAGTGTCCAGCGATTTAGATGTAAGTGTATTTTACAAGAATCTGTTCTTGCCTGTGGAAAAGTTTGCCTGGATCTTGGAGTCTAATGGAAACAAAACCTACAAGTGGGATAGATGGAGCAAACTGGAGAATCTGGTGAGTTGTCTTGCTAATTATAATGAGGAAAATGTATCCCTCTCTGAAAGGGTAACTGCACTGATAAATGTTACAAAGGAGGGCTTGCTACTTGATGCTGATGTGAATATAGAGAGGGCTGGAAAGATAAAGTTTGCATTAGAACAGTTGGAACTTGCTCTTTCTTGTCAAATTAAATATTCAGCAGATCTTTTAATATGGGCTGCAAGTATTTCTTACTCACATCCAGGGGCTTATCAATCTTTGAGAAGAACAAACATAATGACACTACCTCACCATGTTTATCTGAGACAGTTCTTGTCCAAAATAGGTCCAAACAGTTCTGGTATCGGCCCTTTGCAAAAGTCATTTTTAAGAGAAAAAAGTAAGCTCCTGAATGATGATGAGAAAGTTGTCGCTATTTTGCTGGATGAGATCTATGTCAATTCCAAACTCAGTTATAAAGCAGGGAAAATAATAGGAATGGCTGAAAATAGCTCAGGAGGTGACTCTGCCACTACCATTCAGGCTTTCATGTTGTCCTCTTTACATTCAGACAATAAAGATGTACCGGTAATAGGTCTTTTCCCTGTGAGAAACATGAATGCAAAAACTCTATTGACTCTAACTATTGATGTCTTAACCTTCATGGAGAAGCTTAAATTTGATGTAGTCTGCTTGATATCAGATAACCATAGCATGAATTGCAAGATGTTTGAGCTTTTGGGTGGTGGTACTCTAAAATCCTGCATTGCAAACCCAGCTAATCCTTCCAGGTCACTATTTCTTCTGTTCGACAGTATACATTTGCTGAAATGTGTAAGAAATAATTGGCTAAATCAACCTAGTCAAACTTTTGTCATTCCTAACACTGAGCAGATATTTCCAAAAATAGAAAGCTTGCTACACTCTACTGCAAACCAATCTACTTTTCAGTACACAGATGTTGAGGCAAAATTATCTGATATTAGAGACCTGTTCCATTCTGAAAAAATATGATATTAAAACTGGCTCCAAACTTATCAAGAAAGGCACTGTATCCCACTGCTATATAGAGACAGAATGTTGCTCTTGCTATGAGTATATTTGATACAAAAAACACAGTGGCATTGGATATGCTTAAAAGTGAGGGTGTCACTATTTCTGAGGGGACTGTCCAGTTTTTAAAATTAGTTTCTAAGTGGTGGACTATTTCTAATGTAGAGCACCCAATGAAAGGGAGATACACACGAAATGATGATACTAGCCCAATTAATGGCCCTGGTGATGCAAAGCTTGTCTTTCTAGAAACTATTAAGACATATGTTGATATATGGCATAGCAGCACCTCACACAATGAGGGTAAACTTAGTAATGAAACATTCTTAGCTTTTACGCACACATTGACTGCAGTTGTTCAGTTATGCAGATATATTTTCAATAAATATAAATGGTCCTACATTCTGACAGGTAAGCTACAGACAGACAGTTTAGAGGGCAGATTCGGAGCGTATAGAAGGTTAAGTGGCTGCACATATAATGTCTCAGTAGAACAAGTGCTAGAATCTGAACGAAGACTCAAGGTGATAAGTTTGTTAAAACTTCATTCTGCAAAGTTGGGGGAATTTACTCTCAAGGATCTGACAGTTACTTTCAGCCAAGATAAAATAGTTGAGAACTTGGACAAATTTCAGTCTGCCTTGGATGAAACACCTTTAGTGTCGATTTCTCTTGAGACACTGAAAATAATTGTATGTATTGCAAGTTACACGATCATGAAGGTTTTGTTAAAGTTAGAGAAAAGTGGAAAGTGCACACAGTGTAAGCAAGTATTACAATCTGAAGATGATTTGATCATCAATTGTGACAAGGAAGATCTTCTATCTTACTTCAGTGAACTCAACAGGGGTGGCTTGAAGTGTCCTTCATCTTTTTTGATGTGTTTATGTTGTGACATTTATAGACTTTTTCAGGTACTCATTAACAGCAGGTTTGAACCTGCATTTTTAAAGTTAGAAAATCAGAGAGATGCTGTGATGACATTAGGTACACAGTTTATAGAGAGCAATATAAGCAATGTAAGTGATGAATGCAGTTGTGGTGTGCCTTTGATAAAAATTGTCAAGAAATGTGTGAAAGTGTTTGCTAACATATTTGTTAATAACTATTCAAAAGTGCTGCATGATAAAAATGTGTCTAGGGAACTGGCAGATAAACTTGAGAACCAAGAACATAAAAGGAAAATTACTGAGGAACTTGGAGTTAAAGTGAACAAACGTAAGGCATTAAAACTCAGCAGTAAATAAGGTAGGTCTAAAGCATATTTTACATTCATTTATTGTTCTGTAGCATTTGCACCAATTTCCCTTGGCTGGCTTGATTACCTCCATTCACCTTCAAACATCAGCTTGATTCATTCCAGGAATATTCCAGCCCCACATCCTCACCAATTCACTCTGCTCTGTAATATTCTTGTTAAAATGTTTGATTCCCTCAGAGCAAAAGTTATGCTTTCTTAGCTCTCATGCGTAGGAACAAATTGAGAAATTTTACACCATAATTTGTTTAAATGTTCAAAATGATGTTATAAGATTATTTAACCGGTTTTGTAATCTTTTTCCATTATCCTGTAACGTGAAATTGAAGAGACAGTGTTTGTTTGACTAAGTGAAGTTTCTAAATAATCAGCTTGCTGTTCCTTTTTTATGTTGGGGTTTTCCATTTATTGTAGTAGAATATATGTACATCTAGTTGATTATATGTGATGGGCAGTGGTTGCCGATGTGTTTTCGTACGTGCAAGAGTGGTTTTCCCTATGATGTTACATTTGTAATGTTAAATTACCGCCTGTGTACGTCATATTTTCGCGTTAGCCAATCGCAGCAAATCGGCTACTCCAGCCGCCATGTTTTTTTAATATTACGGTCTGAGGATTGGAGTCGGTCTTGGTGAGACGATAGTGGTCGCTATCGTAGCACTATCGATAGTTGTCCACCTCTAGATAAGACTATTTGTGGATAAATTTTTCGCATTATTTATGCTCGGTTTCGCGGAAACGAATCCAATTTTCGCGTTATTCCACGAATTAGGGTTTTCCTCGTCGCTTGAACTTCACTCTAATCATTTTCTAAAACTAGTCCTTCACAAACGTTTCATTCATTTAATTCGTGAATTATTTATGTGAAAGGTTATTTGTTAAGAAGGAAGACATACTTTCCAGTCTCGACTTAGTCAAATGAGACCAAAAACTTTCCAGTCTGTCAAACAAAACAGCAATTTCATTTGAAGTAGATAAAGGCTATAAATAGAAAAAAAATTAATCATTCATTATTCCTTTATGATTGTCCTAAACAAGATCGTATAATACATTGCCCTTCGGTCACTACCAATCTGCATTTAAGGCAGTCGTCCAGGTGGCAGATTCCCTACCTGTTGTTTCTTACTCTTTTCTTAAATAATTTCAAAGAATTTGGAAACTTATTGAACATCTCCCTTGGTAAATTATTCCAATCCTTAACTCCTCTTCCTATAAACGATTATTTGCCCCAATTTGTCCTCTTGAATTCCAAATTCATCATATTGTGATCTTTCCTACTTTTAAAAACACCATTCAAACTTATTTGTCTACTGATGTCATTCCACGCGATCTCTCCACTGACAGCTCAGAACATACCACTTAGTCGAGCAGTTCGTCTCCTTTCTCCCAAGTCTTCCCAGCCCAAAATTTACAACCTTTTCGTAACGCTATTCTTTTGTCGGAAATCAGCCAGAACAAATCGATTGGTATTTATACCAAGGGAGACGTTCAATAAATTTCCAATTTCTTTGAAATCATTTAGGAAAAGTCTAGGAAAACAACAGATAGGGAATCTGCCACCTGGGCGACTGCCCTAAATGCAGATCAGTATTGATTGATTGATTGATTGATTGATTGATTGATTGATTGATTGATTGATTGATTGATTGATTGATTGATTGATTGATTGATTGATTGATTGATTGATTGATTGATTGATTGATTGATTGATTGATTGATTGATTGATTGATTGAACGCTGAAAGGCATAACAGTCTGTAATGATGAATTTTTTTTTTTATATGTAATGGTTCTGAAGTCTGTGTGTGCCTTGTGATTGACATTCGTACGGAATGTGATGTTATTTGGCACGATTTGACTTCGCACCGCGGTTGGCCATGATTCTAGTGTTAGTTTTTTCCTAATTAAGTGTGTTTCAGTCACAGGTGGTAGGCTGGATGGCTACCCATCCAGGGACTAAAATGGAAATGAAATGGCGTATGGCTTTTAGTGCCGGGAGTGTCCGAGGACAAGTTCGGCTCGCCAGATGCAGGTCTTTCGATTTGACACCCGTAGGTGACCTGCGCGTCGTGATGAGGATGAAATGATGATGAAGACGACACATACACCCAGTCCCCGTGCTAGGGAAATTAATCATTTAAGGTTAAAATTCCCGACCCCGCCAGGAATCGAACCCGGGACCCCTGTGACCAAAGGCCAGCACGCTAACCAATCCAGGGACTGACCACGCCGGATGGACAATGTTGTGTGATGGACCGCGGATAATGGTCTGATGATAAACGGATGAAAAGTCAAGTTGTAAGTTTCACTGTCAGTTTTAATTACTGTGTTGATGGTGTGACAGTGCCTCATGGGTGTTAATATAAGGAATAATATCCATTGGGGTAACCACGTTAATGAAGTTGTAAAGAAAGGATACAGATCTCTTCGTATATGTATGTAATAAGTACTGTTTGGTTTCGATGGCAAACCAGCGTGTGTGCGTCTGGTGATAAGCAACACGGAAACTTCTTTAAACAAGGATGAAAAATTCACGAGTGCGCTGGGTAGATAGTGGAAGTGTTATCCGAGGAGGACACGAAGTGGGGATTAACGTTGTAACACTTCTGCACAATAAACCTGACTGACAGGGTGCATCTCCTGCAGAAAGCCACCTCAGTGAATCTGCGGGAGTGTCCAAGTCATGATTCCAATTTCACGGGTTCGATCCTTGCTAAATGGTCGATTTCTGAAGTATGGTGTAGATCAGGGGTTTCCAAATGGCGGCCCGCGAGAGCACTGTAAGAAATAATATCAAGAAAAGTCGCAAACATTTTTATTAGCTCGTTCAAAAACGTATTAATTTTTATACACCTTATAGACCCAAGTCAGAACTAATTATTCTTTCATATTAGTTCCCCTTTTCAAATATTCACTTCTTCTCAACAGATTATTTTTGATTTTACAACATTTAAAATCCAAATTTCAAGTAATAATGTTGTTATTTTTGCGTCCCACTGACTACTTTTGATGGTTTTCGGAGACGCCGAGGTTTCGAAATTTAGTCCCGTGGGAGTTATTTTACGTGCCAGTAAATCTACCAACACGAGGCTGTCGTATCTGAGCACCTTTAAATACCACCGGACTGATCCAGGGTCGAACCTGGTAAGCTGGGGTCAGAAGCGCCTCAACCGTCTGAGCCACTCAGCCCGGCTCCAAATTTCACTCATTTATGCAATTTTAAAATAATGTTTTAAGCAATTAAAATGATCGAACCCTCATTTCAGTTGAACTATGCATATTATTTCATAATGGTGCTTCTGTACTATTTGCAGAATTTCACGAAAATTGGCCTATTCAACTGCGGCCCGCGAAAATGATTAAGGTTTCCAAAATGGCCCTCGAGCACTTACAAATTGGAAACCCCTGGTGTAGATGCTGCCAGCCTACCAATTTCGACATACCGACTGTGCTGCTATGTAGTAAAGAAAGCACACTTCTGCTGAACGGTTCCTATGGCTACAGTGAAAACATTCTGAGAAACAACTCCTTTTAAAGACCAATTATAACTTACATAACACAGTTAAATTCCATGAGGAAAATGTATGTTGTACCACTCCCCCTCCCCGACCGTTGACCATGCATATTTTCTTTCGAACGATAATCTCTCAGTTAAGGGGACACGGAACGGAAAAAAAGAATGAAATATAACCATTTTTTATTTTATTTTGAATTTTGTATCTGTGACCATTTCCCTTTCCATTGGTGTATAAATTATGATAATCCTCCTGCTGGAAGTATTTTTAAATAATTGTTTTGTAATATGATGCATAGGCTCCATGTTCCTGCAAGACAGGTAATTTGATATTTAGACTGATGGAAGCAGTATTTTTTATATATGTGCCAAGAAATTGGTAAATTTAAGTAGATGAGGGGAATATATTGCTGCTGTGGAATTTCCGTGTTGGCAGCATTGCCATGTATTTGGTTGTTTACTGTCATTTGTTTGCTTCGATTTTTGGTTGATGTGATTTGTGATTACATGTGTTTATGGTTATTTCGGTGTTTTTACTGTATTTAGATGATCCAGTATGCCTCGTATTAATACTAGAGTGTTCAAAAAGCGTGTTCATTGGACGAAGAAGGCCAGAATTGGAGTGAACTTTGTTGCTGACCGTTTACTAACCAGTCCTTCTACTAGTAATGTTTGCCATAACCTTGCAACCCAACCAGAGAACTCCAGTAGTGAGCCCAGTGTACTTGTAAGTTCTGGGAGGAAGAAACTGGGTGAAGTTAGGGAGAAATATGATAGTTTGAACACTGGAAATGAAAGTTGTGAGATAATTGATATATCACTATTATCAGATGTACTTGGAAAACACGTGTTGTGTAAACATTGTTTGAGAGAGGGGATGAGTCTGAATGTCAAGAAACACATAGGCTTAGCTGCTGAGCTAGAACTGTTTTGTAAACATTGTTCATATAGTACTACATTCTTCAGTTCCTCTAGTGTTAAAATAGGTAACAGTGAAATCGACAGCAAGAACAGTGGCACATATTACAGTGTAAATTTAAGGTTAGTTTATGGACTAAGAGCAATTGGTAAAGGAAAGACTGCAGGTGATATGCTGTGTGGTGTGATGAACCTACCAAGTCCTCCTTCAAAATTTTACAAATATAATATTGTGATAGGGTCTGTTGTTGAGGATGTGGCACTGGAGTTCATGAAGGAGGCTGTAGAGGAAGCTGTTGTAGAGAACAACAATGTGCGTGATTTGACAGTTGCCTTTGACGGTTCCTGGCAAAAAAGGGGTCACACCTCATTGAATGGTGTTGTTTCAGCCACAAGTATAGACACAGGGAAGGTTATTGATGTGGCTGTAATGTCCAAACATTGTAGTTGTACTGGTGTCAACAATGAGCATCCAGATACCTGTATGGCTAATTATAGTGGATCTAGTGGGGGAATGGAGGTGGCTGGAGTGAAAACTATTTTTGAACTTTCTGTGTCATAGTACAATGTTAGATATATAAATTATTTGGGAGATGGAGACTCAAAAGCTTTCAAAGTGGTTGAGGAACTAAAACCTTATGGGGATTCTGTCAATATTAGTAAATTGGAGTGCGTGGGCCATGTCCAGAAGCGAATGGGGTCCAGACTGAGGCGACTGAAGATCAACATGAAAGGGAAGAAGTTGAGTGATGGCAAAACATTGGATGGTAGGAAGAGACTGACAGATTCAGCTATTGACATTATACAAAATTATTATGGACTGGCCATTAGGCAGAACACTGACAGTGTTAATAGAATGAAAAGGGCTGTCTGGGCACTATTCTGTCACATGTCATCAACTGATAGCAAACCCCAGAATGGACTGTGTCCACAGGGAGTAGACAGTTGGTGTAAGTTCAACAGAGGAATAGAGACAGGAGAAACTTACAGTCACCCTCACAGCCTGCCATATGCTATTATGGAGGAAATAAAACCTATTTTCAGGGATCTGTCAGACATTAACCTTTTGAAAAAATGTCTCCATGGTCGCACACAAAATCCTAATGAATATGTAAATAGCATTATATGGAGCCGTTTGCCAAAAACTGTGTTTGTGTCAATAAGGACACTTCATTTTGGTGTATATGATGGTGTGGCATCATTTAACCAGGAAAATATTACAAAATGTGAAGTTCTGCAAAGACTGGGGCTGAGCATTGGCTCTCATACTCGTGATGCCATGCTGCGACTCGACTTGGAAAGACTGAGATATGCTGAAATAGCTGTTAAAAACTTGCATCAGAAGGCCAGACAAGTCAGGAGAGCTAGTAAGAGAAGGCTAGAAGATGAAATGGAAGAGGATATAGATAATCCGTGCTATGGAGCAGGCATGCACTAATGCTGTGACTTTAAAGGCCATTTCCTGAAAGTAATTGTTTTTAATACATAAGGAACATTTTCTCAGGTTGTGTGAGATACAGAGGATTCAAACTTTCAGGGTTCCTTTCTAATGTTATTGTCCAAATGCTGAAAGAATTATTATTGTTGTGGGTCAGATATTTAGCTTTTTATTAGAGTCAAAATTGGCAAAATATTGCCAAAATTTGTAACTTCCAAATAATAATTAAAAAATCAGAAATTATTTCAGATCACTCAAAACCAGTTATTTCAGTACCAAGCCAAGATATCTTGGTACATGCTGTGCAATTTTCAAATTGATAGCTGTAATAGGTTCTTAGAAAAATGTACCTTTGTGAAGCACGATTTAACATTGTAAGCATAGGGCGTTCCGTGTCCCCTTAATTTCGGAGGAGTATAACACGCATGAGAGAAACTTATGGTCCGCCTCTGTGGTGTAGTGGTTAGTGTGATCCCGGAGGTCCTGGTTCGATTACCGGCTCTGCCGCGAAATTTGAAAAGTGGTAGGAGGGCTGGAACGGAGTCCACTCAGCCTCGGGAGGTGAACTGAGTAGAGGTGGGTTCGATTCCCACCTCAGCCATCCTAGAAGTGGTTTTCCGTAGTTTCCCACTTTTCCTCCAGGCAAATGCCGGGATGGTACCTAACTTAAGGCCACGGCCGCTTCCTTGTCTATCCCTTACAATCTTCCCATCCTCCCACTAAGGCCCCTGTTCAGCATAGCAGGTGAGGCCGCCTGGGCGAGGTACTGGTCACCCTCCCCAGTTGTATCCCCGACCCAGAGTCTTAAGCTCCAGGACACTGCCCTTGAGACGGTAGAGGTGGGATCCCTCGCTGAGTCCGAGGGAAAAACCGAACCTGGAGGGTGAACAGATAAAGAAAAAGAAGAGAAAAACTTATGACTGATAATAAAAATATAAGCGGGGTAAAAAGTCACGTTGTGAGTTTCACAAAGAGGAAATATCCACTCAGTTATAATTAGTGTTGACGGGTTGATAGTACCTCACGGGGAACACTGTAAGAACCCAGGTATTAAGGAATGATCACATTAACGAGGTTGTAACGAAAGGGTACAGATCTCTGCACAAATTTATGAGAGTATTAATTTAAGGGTTCTAGTAAGGATGTAAAGGAGAGGGCATATAAGTCACTGGTAAGACCCCAGTTAGAATATGGCTCCAGTGTATGGGACCCTCACCATCACTACTTGATACGAGAACTGGAAAATATTCAAAGGAAAGCAGCTCGATTTGTTCTGGGTGTTTTCCGACAAAGGAGTAGTGTTACAAAAATGTTGCACACTTTGGGTTGGGTTGGGTTGGGTTGGGTTGGGAAGACTTGGGAGTAAGGAGACGAGCTGCTCGATTAAGGCGGATGTACCGAGCTGTGAGTGGAGAGATGGCGTGGAATGACATTAGAAGACGCATACGCTTGAGCAGAGCTTTTACAAATAGGAAAGATCATATGGAAATAACGGTGAAATTCAAGAGTAAAACGTGGGACAAATATGCATTATAGAACGAGGAGTAAGTGAGTGGAAAGTCCGACCTCGCGGTGTAGGGGACAACGCGTCCGCCTGTCACCCGGTGGCCCCGGGTTCGATTCCCGGCCGGCTCAGGGGGTTTTAATTGTAAATATACCTGCCCTGGGGACTGGGTATTTGTGTCGTCCTTAATGTTTCTTTTCTCACATTCAACACTTTATACTTCCGCCATTTACAAAATACACGCAGGTTCCTCGCAAATGGTGCAAGTAGGGGAAAAAGATCTTTCTAGGTCGACCGACGCCCGGAACAAATAGCATTTTTAAAAAAGTGACTGGAATAATTTATCAAGTGAAATATTCAATACATTTCCAAGATTGATTGCTCTAGAGCTGATGGTTCCTGAGAAAAGTCTTTGTAAACAATTATTATTATTATTATTATTATTATTATTATTATTATTATTATTATTATTATTATTACCTTCAGCATTTTTCTGTAACAACAGATTTCAAAGGCTTCTACTCACTTTCTTTCTGAGCTAGTTATCGTCCATATTTCAATTCCATAGAATGCCATGCTCCAGACGGAAGTCTTCAAAAACATCTTTCTAATTCTTATATCAATGTTCGAAGTAAGCAAATTTCTTTTCTTTCCTTCCTTGTGCTAGTCTGCATTTTATGTCCTCCTTACTTCTGCCAACATTAGTCATTCTGCTACTTCCTTTAACTCTTCGTTTCCTAGTCTAGTATTTCCTGCATCACCTACTGCGCTCCATTACTTTTGTTTGGGATTTATTATTGTCATTAACTCCTTCTCCAAGACTGTGTCCATCCCATCCAGCAAATTCTCTAGATCTTCTGAAGACTCATATACACTCAACTCTCGATTTACCGTAATCGGATCAACTGCGTTGCGGATTAACCGCGATATCAAAAACACTAAAAATGCACGAGTGTTAGGCGTTACAATAATACAGAATTACAAAGGGTCGGGATAATATTGTCGAGTCGTAAGAGTATGAGGGGTGGCGCAACCTTGAAGTTTTGAAAACTTGAGAAGCAAAATAAATAAAAAATGTTTCTCGGCACAAAAGCAGAAAACTGGTTATTTTCAGAAACAGTAAAGTTACGTAGTCTGAATATTTTTCTTTGCCTCATTAGTTTCAACGAAAAGTGCTGTGTATTTTTCCATTTGTTATTTGTGCTAAGAGCTACTTTTACTCCGACGTATTTGGTAAGTTAATAAACAACAATACAGTAGTAGCATTTATTATCTTTGTAACTGTACATTCAGCACGCCTGTTGTATTTTTAACTTTTTGCGGGTTAGCCGCAATTTTACTTCTCCAAGAAGCCTTAACCCTACATTATCCCGGTTAATCGAAAGTTGAGTGTACTTTAAAATAATAATATAATCTGCGAATCTCAGAGTTTTGATTTCCTCTCCTTGGATTTTTATTCCCTTTCCAGATTTATATTTGATTTACTTTATCGCCTGTTGTATACAAACACTATAAAATCCACCCCAACCTTTTGGCTACTAGTCCTGAGTCTCATTCATTCTCGCCACCTTACGCCGGTATTCGCCAAGCTTTTATCTTAGTTTAAAGCTACGTAAACCGAGATAACAGTTAAGTTTGTACTCACCAACAACATTATCTGAGATGACAGGTATTATCTCGGTTTAAAATTTTACCGGAGATTGGTTGGCCAGTAAAATGAGAAATCTAAGATTGCTGCTCGTAGACGGCCGGAATATCTAATTGCTAGAGAAAATCACAGCGACGAGTAATACGATCACGATTAATAAACGTCCTGGGTGGATACAAGTACGAGGACTAGGACGGCACTGATTTTAGGTTATCTAAAGCTTCGACATTGTCAGTGTTATCCATGACCGAACATAACCTGGAATTCTCAACACAAAGGTAGGCCTATAGCTTATATCTTGTACAGTACACGACTGGATGACTTTTTAATGAAGAGTTAAGGAATATTGGCTTATTTTTTTAGTGAAATATAGAATGTTTCTGGTCAATAGCGGACATCATTTATGCAAATTATTTGTAAAACACGAATGAAATCAAAAACGTGTTTACATTTCTGAAACGAAAACTTAGTTTTGGTAAACCGAGATAATAAATTCTGTGGTGAATACGGAAATGAGATAATGACATTATCCGAGTTTTGGAAATCTAAGATAACAAGTAACTGACGTTGGTGAATACGGGCCTAAGAAGGAAAAATGCCCTCATGCGGGAATACAAAAAAAAAAAAAAAAAAAAAAAAAAGAACGTTTCCCTTCGCGAAAAGCTAATGATTATGATTCATGAATATGTTTTTCATTAAATGGAACTCAACGTTATATGAAGAAGAATTGCAACTCTGCGTCAAAGGAACTGAACGTCTAGCCGCAGCATCTTTGGCCACCAAGGTCTACGGTGACGACTAATGTGACGTCACTGACGGTTCACTTTCTATCAACACGCTCTATATCGTGGTCTACGTTGTAAAAGAGAAATGTATCAACAATAAAAGATAATGTGAAGGTAATGGGAAGATACTCTTGATGACTTAGCCCACGTGTTAGTGTAGAAACGCAATGCTCTAAAATCAAGTCAAAGCAAATTAAAATTGAAATTAAGGAGAGCAGTAAGAAAAAATTGAGGATACAGGACTACAGTTAAATCGGTAGATTAACTTATATTATTAAATAAAAATATACACTCCCTGCAACGTCAGGACAAACTCGATGTTGAAATATTCTATCTATCGAGCTCAGGAGTGAAGAGAGTCGTGGGGTTGAAAGCTGATTTCTTACTTGAACAAATTCGAACTTTCACCAAAAAGAAGCGAAAATACAATGAAACAACAATCAAAACTGATGTATTGCACTCAAATAAACCCCCGTTCGCTTACCGCTTAGTGAGAGATATGAATATTTTTAAACTTCCTCATCCACGAACACTGAAAACTTACATTAAGTTCACGGACGGAGAGACAGGTATCACGTCACTTGCAAACGGTAAGTTGACAGCTGAAGAAAAGTGATTGACTCACGATAATGAAAAGTTAAGTTATTATAACCACTCTGAAAGAATATTGCTGCGAACCGCACGAGCAGTAGTGCACGTTTCTGAATCTCGGAAGTAAACCATCTGAGAGAAAAATCCTTAAAGTGACGTGAATTTCAGCAAAGAACGAGCCGTATTTATCGTTCTGGTGGGACTAGAGAATAACCGGTAAGAAGACATGTGCAAAGTGTATGTGAGTGTTGGTCGTAATGCATAGTCAACAGCAGACAAGCAGGGCGCTAAACCGCGATACTAGCGGCGTGAATCGGAACTACCAGTTTGTCTCTTCATCGCCCTCTACTAATATGACTGCGCTAATACGCCTTCTCATTCGCCCAGTCACACATGTAAACGAGCGAACACGGCGTAGTTACCAGTTCAGGCGCTTGGAGCTCTGAGAAGCTGGCATTAGTCTGTTTGACGAGACACGCTCGGTGATCATTGCTAAGAGTTCTGGAGTAATTTTAGCCTATGTTTACCTTATTTGGATTGTTTCTTTGGTCGCGAACCGTCTTAATGTGTATGTACATAATATTGTTTATGGATGTGTGCCTTAATGTAAGATGAAAAGCAGACCGTGAAGTGGGATTTCGTTTCATGAATTTCATCTCAACGAGCGACAACGTCATAAATGGCTAAATATTATTTCAAGAAAGGATTTCTCGCCGAATTTCAATTCGAGATCATCGAAACGATATGTTTGCCACACCGAATAAATCCACACTTTCACGGTACGCAGGAGATTTGAACTGCGAGACTGGAATAACACTCTTAGTAAAGGAGCGCCTCTTAGCAGAAATTCAATGCCTAAATGAAGCAGAGAGATTGTGATTGTTGCTAGTCCATCGAACAACAGATATTATAAGACAAGAAACTCGACAGAGACGCTTTATTCCATGTTGAGCGAATAAAAACTACTCAAGATGACTGTCATGCAAGCGAATGTGCATAAAAGTCCTGTTGCGTCTATGAGTGACTATTTACTGTAGTGCCTGTGTTGCGTGATTTTTCTCACTTCAGTTGTCCTGAAATCGGACATTCATAGGTACTGAGTGAAGTTATTGCGAGTGTGCTATTCCTGTATTCGCAAATAACATAGTCACATAAATAACATAGATATTTGAAAGATCTGAACGCAAGAACGCGAAACATTTATACAGAAAAGTGTGTGAAATTATTTATTTTCTACAATATTTACTACCCACCATTAAAATTATTTTGTACGGTTTTTTCCCTGCGGAGGGGTACGTTTTTCACTGAATTTCTTTATTAAGATGTAAGGTGTGATTCAAATATGTCTATTGAGTGATTGACTATATATTTGAACAGAAATATACAAAACACTTAACGTGTGCTGTAATGCACAATCGTGTTTCAATGCCAGCGAAGCAGCGCTCCGGTGGTAAAAATGGGAACTAGGCCCATATCGCTCATATTGCTGTATTGGGAAGGCGTATCAGCGCAGTCATAGTAGAGGGCGATGGTCTCGCCGAGTCTCGTCTCTATTTCCAGGCCCCTGTCTTTCTTTGGCCGATACTTTCGTCTTTCGAAGTGTCGGATCCCTTCCATTTTTCCCCTCTATATACACAAATCCACAGCCGCAGCATTTTTGGCCTGCGATAACGGCTAATGTGATGTCACTTCCGTCATACATTTTGTCACGTTACATTACACACATTTTCGGATGACTCCCATCCATAGGATAATGTAAACATTTAATGGAATCAACAGCTACCAATCCACGAGGACACCAGCAGCATAGATATGAACAGGTTCCTCACCACTGAGAGCAGCCAGCTCGTGGAACATAGTAAACTGGCCTGGATACAAGAATGGTACAACAGGGTGTCCTCTGTGCCCGGAACAAGTGTCGGGAATTACACCTTCCTCGCAATAACAGGACAGCAAGTGTGACGATGTAATACCAAACACATTGTTCGAGTGTCCTCCGAGCTCTTTGTCTGCTGACCTGGATGCTACACCAGAGACTATAGAGTATATCAATGACATGTCTGTAAACTTGTAAATATTTCCTTGTGTAGCTTGTTCTTGTTTATTTATTGATTGGTAAAGTGATGTAAAGCATTACAGGCATCTGTTTTTTACAAAGCGCGAAATCGCGAAATTTTGCACATTAAGCTGAAAACGTGAAACTGTTTTAGTAAA